>NC_058132.1:519931431-520073662 GCF_016433145.1 Gracilinanus agilis
ATATATATATATATATATATATATATATATATATATATATATATATATAGCAGTTTTCATATATTTACATTTAATTTCACATGCCCCTTTTTTCCTTTCTGTTTCTATTCTACTGAAAGTTCTAGTCCCAGCCCTCATCACACAGACTATTCTAATAACGGCTGGTCACAAAGTGATCATTTCTGTTTTCAATCACAGCGCCTCACATATATTTGTAAGCACACTAAGGCATAAAGAAATTGTCATCTGTCAGTGGAAATATTAACAATGAATAAAATAACCAATTCTTGACATATGGAGTATTTGCAGGTACTGCTGGAATCAGCTTAAATAGATTAGAGAAGATTGCCTGTTAAAATTTTTTAGTGTGAGCATTAATAACTCCAAAATCAACAGATGCCACAAATCAAGACTTGACATATTGCTCTTGTTGATTATCTAGATTTTAAGAAGTGATGGGGAAAATGTAAATGATGTAAATTAATTTAAAAGTATGTCATGAATAATTTGTTTTAAAGAAAGCTGATTGTTGAACATTTTCCACTCTATCAATATCTTGGCAAATATCTAGTCTATCTTCTGCAAAGTTTGATTGTTTTTCTGTGCCTTTTTTCTTTCTTTTTGTTCTGTTCTTACTCAGACCCCAAATAATTAAAGATTAGATAGATTGGTTGTATTTACATTTATTTGTATATAAATATGTACACATACATAATTAAAGTATAAGGCTTTTCCTAATTCCTACGCCTTGCAGCTTATACAGGAGGTTATTATGCACTACCCTACCCCTGTTCTCCATACTTAAAACATTCATGAAAGAGATAACCTATTTATAAATGGTCCCTAGGTTCTCATTTAAGGATGATGCATGGCTGTCTAGTATATCTACTGGAGCGTCCGAATGAGCTTAGGTAAAGGATTCTAAGGTGATGATTTATTCTAACTTCCTTTAGCCCACATTCCCTCTCATATTTGTGTTCCCTTGTCTATAGCCCAAATCTCTCCACTTTCATACTTGGCTCTCATATAATATTGCAATGTCTCTAATCACACAAATATGTCATCTGTAGCAACCATTTCATTTGAAAATAATATATATATAAGAAGATTTTATCATGGCCTTGCTTAATGGTATTTCTCTAATGCTAAGCCAGAAATTCTTATGTTCTTCCTCATATATTTCCTCAAGGATAAATCATAAAATGCTCCTACTCAAAGTTTGTCACATGCTTCCCTGTTTCATGTTTGAATCAATGCTAAAAATGCATCATTGTCATCTGCATTAGTTTTACAAGAGTCCCTCAACATAATTGCTTCATGATCACTTGTTAATTGATCATTTGAATCTTTTATATTTTCCTGAAGATGATAATATATCTCAAACTGCGTGGGAATCTCATCTCCTCCCAATTAGAATGTAGGATAATCACAAAAAAATATAGCTGATACAGTTTTTTTCTTTCCCATTTCTCCCTGATTTTTCTCATTGCATTTTCTGAATTTACTTCTTTAATTAAACATTCATTCTTATGCTTCTGGCCCATTTTATACTTTATTCTCTTTTATTTCCTTTTTTCCCTAAATCTGGCTGACACTTCCTAGGATCATTGGTAAACTGGTAGAAAAGTTTTACATTCTGAATATACCTTTACTCCACCTCACCAACTTGCTACTGCTGGTGTTCTTGCTCACCACTGTGATACTTAAAATCTCACTTTAATTCTTATTTTCATTACCCTTTTCTCTTCTGAAATCTCTCTGAAGACTCTTTTTCCTTCCATTTAATTCATTCTCCCATAATCTTCTTTCATTAAATTCATTCGTTTCCATTAGTCTCTCTTCACCCAACAAGAGTCCTACCAACTCTCACTGAAGTAGGTAAGAAGCTTCTGTTACATCCACTTTGCATATAGGGAAATTAAAGAATCAAAAGACATGGACTAGACTTGTGATTTCATCATTATGGAAGACTCCAATCTGAGAAAATTACCTCTAACATGGTAGGCCAGCACCTTCTTTGCAATTTATCATCTTAGAAAATGGCCTGTAACAAAAGTGTCAAACTCACCTTTTGCAATGGGCAGCAAATGGGTGCAAAACTTCCATTGAGGCCCAAACGAGATTAAAATATAATTGGGAAATGTTTAGCAAAATTAAAAAATATATATAATCAACTTAATGTTAATTTGTGGCTTTATAACTCAATACGACCAAAGGGATCTATTTCTTTTTTAGTTTGTCAACACTGGAAAGCATAGAAAATTTAAGTTATCCTGGGTAACAAAGCAAGTTATGTTTCAGAAACCTGCCATAGATCCAGGTCTTCTGGCTTTGAGATCATCTCCATTTATTATACCATGTTGCTTCCCTATAAGGAGTCAAAGGATCATTCTGTTTCTCTACGAGTATAAAGGAAATTCATCACTAAATAAAGTCTTTTTTTAAACCCTTAACTTCCATCTTGGAGTCATTAATGTGTATTGTCTTCAAGGCAGTAAGGGCTAAGCAATGAGGGTCAAGTGACTTACCCAGGGTCACACAGCTGGGAAGTGTCTGAGGCCATATTTGAACCTAGGACCTCCCATTTCTAGGCTTGGCTCTCAATCCCCTGAGCTACCCAGCTGCCCCCCTCCCCTGAATAAAATCTTGACCAGAGTTCTCACTAACCTTAATCCAATTTTCTCCCCCCACTGAGACTGTGCTATTTTTACAATAAGATAAAGATAGAAAATGACTATTTTAGAGCTTTGCCAAGATAATATTAAAAAGTTGACACCAACATTCCTAAAGTAGTAAGATTTTATTTCAATATTAATATTATAATTTTATTTATCTTTACATTTTTAAAGGCCATTTTTTAAATCATTAAAGTTATTTTCTGGGCATGTACAATGTTGGCAGTGACTCAGTGACTTATTAAGTAGTACTGGATTTTAATACTGACTATCATTATTTGATGGCATTGCATAAATCACTTAATCTTACTGCTTTTTCACTTTTTTATCTACAAGATGATGAGCTAATATTAAACAATCTCTCGGGTCCTATCCAGCTATGCTTCTCTTTCTACATTCCAGTTGCCTGGATATAGTTTTAGTCACCTTCTTACTTTCCTATTTGGTACCGGCAGTTGATTATATACTAAGCCACTTAATTTCTAGATGAACTTATATTAAGCATTATGAATTTGTAAAAGGAAAATAGTAAGGACATACTAAATAATGTATTTCATTTAAACTGGGACAGTACAAGTATGCTCAATATTAATGAAATGTTACAGATGCCTGATTTGGTGAGACTATAAAGTGAGATTTATAATGGAAATGTCAGATATATTTTATGTTTTATCAAATATATTTATATGTCACATCTCTGCTAAAATTGCAGTTTTTGACAAGCTATATCCTCCTGGCAATGGTTCATGGAAAAGTGTCTCACAAACATCATGCCCCCCACTTCTAATTTTTGCAGCATAGTACCTTTAAATCAAGGTAATAGAATATTTAAGTTTCTCTCTTAGAATGGAAAATTTTCCCTTTCTTGTTGAAAAGTGAATTGTTAGAGACAATTGGATGAGTATTTAAAATCTACATGAATGTTATCTATTACCAGGTCAATACAACCTGTTGCCAAAGTAAGGGATGAAAGTTAGGTTCATATTCTATCTTTTACAAACTTTTAGTAAACATTTACTTTTTTAAAAAAGAAATTCTCTAAGATATGCCTTCATAAAGAACTCATTTTAAATTAATATTAAAACTACTTGATTAAATTCAAGTATATTTGTTTCTTTAACTGAGAACCTGTGCTTCAGGATTTAAACCATAGTTCTAAGTTCCAAGAACTTAAATGATGAAATGTTATACATAGTTCTTTGTAGAGTTGAACACTGTCTTTCCTTGAACAACGTTATTCAACTTAATTTTCTTCAACTAAAATGACTCTTTTTCTCCAATATTTCTTCTTAGAGATGGCTCTTTTACTAAACAGACATATAAGCTTTGGCAACACCCTTAAACTTCTTTTGCTACCAGTTTCCTTAACTGTCAAAATGGAGAAACTGTCTGTTTTTCTAACATGAATATTTTTTAACCCTTAACTTCTGTGCATTGGCTCCTAGGTGAAAGAGTGGTAAGGGTGGGCAATGGGGGTCAAGTGACTTGCCCAGGGTCACATAGCTGGGAAGTGTCTAAGGCTGGACTTGACCCTAGGACCTCCCGTCTCTAGGCTTGACTCTCAATCCACTGAACTACCCAGCTGCCCCCTCTAACATGAATATTTATGGCAATAATTAAATGAAATGATGTAACTGAATTTTTTGAAAGCTATAGAGTTTTATATAAATGGAGGTAAGACATTATTATTACTTATTCTTCGAGGCAGCTATGATTTCATTAGTGTGTTCACCCCATCCAACAACAACAAATCCTGATGACTTCCATGCCTAAGCAGTGTCACTAGTTTCTATAACAAAAAGTTCATCTTTCCTGTAACACCAGTTTATAGCCTCTTCCTTCATAATTTCTCCATATTCAATGTCAAATGAGTTTCTATGTCTTGTGGATTCCACTTTGATAACAGCCTTTAAGCCTTTCCCCTGTTTTCTACATATGTGATTGCCCTCCTACGTCAGGAGTTCCTCACCTCTGACCTGGAATATAGCAATAGCCTAAAACATTTTCTCCCCCCTCCTATTTATTTTTACACTATTATTAAATTCATTTTCCTTTAACATGTGTATGACTGTCATCTTCCTATTGTTCAGTCAGTCTTCATGACTACATGGTCAATTTTTGTGAAGGTACCCTGTATTGTTGAGAAAAATGTATATTCCTTTCTATTGCCCTTAAGTTTGCTCCAGAGTTCTATCATTTCCAAGTTTTATAAAATTCTATTTACCTCTTTAATTTCTTTCTTGTTATTTTTGGGTTGAATTGATCAGCTTTTGAGAGGGAAAAGTTGAGGTCCACCACTAGTAACATTTTGCTATCTATTTACTCCTATAACTTGTGTAACTTTTCTTTTAGGAATCTAGATGCTCTACATTTGGTCATATGTGTTTAGTATTGATATTGTTTTATTGTCTGTAGTGCCTTTCATTAAGATGTAATTTCTTTCCTTATCACTTTTGTTTAGATTGGTTTTTATCTTTTATTTGTCTGAGGTCCTTACTGCTACTCCTGCTTTTATTTTACTTCAGCTAAGGCATAGAAGATTCTGCTCCTGCCCCCTACTTTTACTCTGTGTGTACTTTAAATGTGCTTCTTGTAGTCACATGTGATATCCATGGGGTTTTCTCGGCAAGGATACTAGAGTGGTTTTGCCATTTCATTTCATGTAGATTTTAAGGCTCAATTTGAAACCAGGTCTTCCTAATGCCAGGCTCAGTGCTCTTAACCACTGAGCCAGAGCTGCCTGTGCCACTTCCCTTCTCAGAAAAATTCCAGAAGTCTCTAAATGCCTTTAAAATAAAATTCAGAATCATCTTTTTGGTTTTTTAATGCTCTTCAGTACCTTTCTAATTTAAGTCAAATTATTTAATTTCATGTATTCTACATCCCAACCAAACTGGCCTACTTGTTGTTCTCTTTACATGATATTCTATTCCCTGGGTCCATTCCTTTGCACAAGTTATCCCCTATGTTTGAAATAACCTCCCTCCTTGGTTCCACCTGATGTAATATTTAGCTTTTTGAAGGCTTTTCTCAAGTGCCACTGCCTGCAATAGCCTTATCCCAATTCCTCCCCCTTACTATTCTAAATCCCAAATTTGTTGTTTATCGTTGTCGACTGCAACTCATGAATGACCATTCATCTTATGACTCTTGTCCATTTTCTCTCATTAATTGACCACAGAGGGATCTTCTTAACATAATGGTGACCTCCTTTGTGTTTTCTTAATATCTCAAGGGTAGAAATAAAGCACAAAAGTCACATGGCTGACTTAGCTTCAAGCATACATCTCTTTTTATGATATTCTTGGTATTTACTCGAGTTCTTGGTAGTTACTCATTTTTTTTATTTGATAATCTATTCACAACCACTATATGCCTCTTTATTGATCCCAAAGTAATTCTTAATGTTAATTCCTGAGCATTGATACTTTTCCATGACTTCATTTCTACTGGTACTACAACTGGGATCGTTAGATTATCATTTACAAAGTCTTAGAAAATATAACATTAACCAGTGTACATTGTTATGCATTATGGTCTGCAAGAATGTTGCACCAATAATTTAGCCTGATATGTAGCTATAAACTTTGGCGGGTTTTTTTTTTAAAGAAAATCTTCAAGCTTTGAGATCTTCAAGAAAGTCTAGAAAGATTCTCAATGACAATTCTCAAGATGACTTTCATCTGTCAACAGTCAAATGAAAGTTTTAACCACAATCACAAAAACTCCAGAAATACCACCAGTGGAATTATATGGGGAAGCAAATGTTAGCAATATGTATATAACTTCTGCCAGCTAACTCTGGTGTCTGTGAGAGAAGTCAGAACTGTGGCATGGTTTTTGTTTGGTCTGTATATGTGTGTATGTGCGTGTATCATACTAAACTTTTGATGCATAAATGGAAAAATATCATATGCATTATTTATGAAAAAAAGGATTTGATGTCACTTTCCATGGGCACTTCTATCATTTACAGTCATACACTGAAAAGGCAATCTTTTGAAGACATGGAATACATTGAAAATGAAGCCAATTGCAATCATCTGCAGAGAACAGAATCATGGCTTAATCATGCTGTTTCTTAGGGGAAACATGTTTGTTGAATATTACATTTGACATTGTCATAAAAGCTGTAGTTAACTATTGAACAGTGAGATTCCTTTCAAGGAAACAAATATGACATAGTTGTTTTTTATTCATTAAAAGAATATGTAACATTTCCCCTTCATCCTTTTATCATCCACTACTGTAAAATTATGTATATAGATATGTATATGCATGTATATATGTGTATATGTATGCATAGATATAGATATATTTGATGATCATTTTCAATTTGTGAAGCAGGTTCTGCTTCTTCACTACACACTGAAGTTATATCATTTAAGTGTTCGACTCTTTCATCTCTAGATCTGGCTGAAAAAATCTTTTGATCCCTTAACATTTTTCTTACATAATACCTTGGTTAGTATTACATCCTGTGTGAATTTTTTTAACACCCTCTTCAAGAAAAGATGAATACCTTCCAAAGACCCATCTCTATTTAGCTTACTTGGCAAGCCTTCTGGCAATTTTCAAGAAAAAGTTAGGTGGTTATTTTCTTCACTAGGGAATAAGCAGAAAATATGAAGTAGAAAGCAGACTATAGACTCAGGAGATGGATATTCTTCGCTTCACTCTCCAATTGGCACCTACAAAAAATTGTCCTAATCAGCTCTTCTGACTCAACCTAAGTTTCTGATAAGAATATGAGGATAAGCCTAGACATGATGTCATTGGTATTTTGCTGTTGTTCCGTTATTTTCAGTTGTGTCTGACTCTTTGTGATCCCATTTAGGGTTTTCTTGGCAAAGAGGGATTAATTTTCCTTTTCCTTCTTTAGCTCATATTAAAGATTAGGAGGCAAAAAAGGTTATGTGACCTGCTCAGGGTCGCACATCTAGTAAATTGACTGAGGTCAGATTAAAACTCATGAAGATGAGTTTTTCTGGTGCTAAGCCCAGTGCTACCTAGCTGCCCCTTTCATCAATACAGAGAATGCCCAATGAGGAATTATAACAACTATATTTTCCTTGAAACCAGAGGCTTGCTCGAGTTTCATAGCCAGCATACATCAAAGACAGGGTCTGAAAAATCCAGTTTTTCATGCCTGGGTGGCTGGGGCTCTGCCTACTACTCAGAACTGCTGCTTTTTTGGTACCTGACAGGATATAAAAGACAACACACATCCCCAATATTATAACTAATAACTTGTGATGATACAAATGTTTTATAATGGCTTTGCATTAGCATTCAGAAAGTATGGGAAATTGATTCAAATAGAAGATGCTTTTGGGGACTGGAGTAATTTTTAAAAGTAGAATTTATCAAGACTTCTAACTTACGGCTCTGTCCTCTTCCCTTAAAGATAGTTTACTTTTTAAGGACTCTAGTCTGACCTAGCAATTTGCATGAAAAGAGCCTGGAGTAGCCATGTGGCAATCAGTATTATCTTTGACATCCCTGATATTACACTCATGCACTTATGAGTATAGATTAAATCAATGTTATTTTGTTGTTTGAAACTCATTTTGATTTTACTGTTGCTAGAAAGCAATTAAATTCAATGGTAAAAGACAAAATGAATCAATAATAATAATAGATGAAGAGGCAGCACTGAAGCAAACTGAGATTAAGTGACAACCAAATAATACAGCTGGTGTCTGAGGCCAGATTTGAATTTCGCTATTCCTGACTTCAGACCCTGTAGTATATCCACAGTGTTACCTAGTTACTTCCATTTGTGTTATTTGCTCTGAAAATAAAAGGAATAGTCATCCTTTTAATTATAGGTCAACATCATCTTGCTTAAAGTAATCCAAACCTCTTAGAAATGTGCCTAGGCCTGAGCAGTCATTGTGTCAGTCCCTTAGTTACATTTATCAATGGTGATATTAAGTATGTGAGTATCATATTTAATGACACAAATGACCCAAAGAAGTCAATTCATGTTAAGGCGATGGCAAAATATTTTTATACAAGAACAAAAAATAATAATAAGCATTAGTCTCTTGAAAATATAATAAAAGCTTTTCAATTTAGTCAATGATTTTTAGCAAGCAGGAATAATGATTTTCTGCAGAAAGTTCAATTGCAAAATTAGAATTTTTCAATAAATATTTCTTCAGTGTTCACATTAAAATTCAGATATTTAAAGAGACAAGAGTCTGTGAGTCATAGAGTGTAAAGACTTGGTTTGAATTGGGTGAGCGGAATGACTCAGTTACCCAAACAACTTTCTAAGATTCTAAGTTGCAAGGGAAATGCTTATCTGTTGCAGTGATGGCAGTTTCTTTATCAAGAATTCCTCAAAATAAATCACAGTACCCCTCTCCACTATTCTCAACCCTACTTTTTTCTAAATTGCAAAAATTCACTTCAAATTGATTATCACAAAATTATAGAATCTTGGAGTTGTAAGGACCTTACACACCACTAAATCCAACCCATTCCAAATAAGAATGTGATCTAAAGTAAAGCTGAAAGTGTCTACCCAGTGACATCTGGGTTCTTGAAGACTTGCTGTGAGAGAGAACATGGTATATACCAAAGTAGTTCATTACATTTTTGGACAATTTGAGTTAAGAAATTGTTCTTTGCCAAACTGAAATCCAACTCTCAGAATAGTCTAGCAGGCCTCTTATGTTGCAAGATGTCATATTTCAAAGAGATGAAAGTGAAAGAATAAGTAGATTCTACTAACCCAAAATTTCACGGAAGTTACGCCAAAAGGGATGGAAAGCCCTAAAGAATCAGACTGATGACACAAAACATACATGTTTTACATAGGGGGAAAAGGAGGGGAGAAGGGAAAACCTCTGATGTACCACGTATGTAGGCATAGGCTACTTTTTCTTTAACTAAGAAGGAAAAGGGTTTAGAAGGTGAAAGTAAGGACAGGCAATAAATAAATGCCAAAGAATTGTAAGGTCTTATGTTAATTATACCACTAAATGCTATTGAGAGTAAAAATAATTATTTTGTTTTACTTTAAATTCAATATATTAGTGGGGAGCAAGAGAAATGTCTAAGAAAGAAATAAGTATTTTCTTGGGGGCAGATCACACCCTAATAACAGACAACAAAGAAGAGACAAGAATATTTGACTTAATTTCTCTTCAGTAAGAAGTGACGATCCAAATCCTAAAACTTAAGACCAGTCTCTAACAGTAACCTTGTCACTCCAATATCTTCTCAGAGTTGGGAGGCTACAGGACATTGCCACTTCCTCATGCTCCTTTCAGTCACCAAGTCTAGCTTCAGAGTCAACCTGGGATGCTCCAGGGTCTCCAGGTAGGATGAGGAAACCTTAACACTACCTCCCTGAGGTCTACTTCCAGTGACTTCTAGGTAACTATATTGGGCTGCTAAGAGATATGAGACTAAAACGTTCTGATGAAACTTCTGTTTCCTCTAAAAGTACCTTAATTCCATGCTGTCTTATGGCAGTATTATTTTGTACATCACACTTTTTCACTAATGTAAACTGCTTGACCTCAGGGACTCCTTTGGTCCTTTTTTTTAGGTTGGAGATAAAATGAGTCAATCAATCAATTACCCCACCTCACTTAGTGCTGACACCTTCACCAAATGAGAACACATTTCCAATTGAATTAGGTATGAATAAAACCTAGGCATAGTCATGAATACAGTAACAAAGAAGATGAAATTAAATCAATTATTAGGAGTCATTGTGCCCAATTATATGCCAGTAAAACTGACAACCTAAGTGAAATGGACAAATATTTACAAAAGTATAAACTTCCCAGATTAACAAAAAAGTATATAGAATACTTAAATAATCTTCTCTTAGAAAAAGAAATCAAAAAAGTTATAAATGACCTCCTGAAGAAAAAATCTCCAAGGTCAAATGAATTTAAGAGTGAATCCTGTAATACTTGTAGGGAACAATTAATTCTAATTTTAAAATTAACTATATGAATATATATGTAGAGTCCTACCAAATCCCTTAATAACACAAATAAAGTTTTGATATCTAACCACAGAGAGCAAAAACAGAGAAAGAAAACTATAGACTATAGATTAGAGCTAAGATGGGAATTTGAGAGGGAAAAAACAAGGGAGGGGAGTAAGACAGGGAATATTAAAAGGGAGGTAAGTATGGGGGTGTGTGGCATTTAATAGACCAAGAAAAATAGGAGGAGAATAAGAAGGCAGGGGATGGGAAGGTAAGTAAAATAATGGTGGGAAAAAGGAGACTGATTAAAAGCAAAACACTGGCATATAAGGAAAATGTGAAAGAAGGAATTATGGGGAATACACATGTGGTAATCATAACTCTGAATGTGAATGGGATGAACTCACCAAAAAAAAAAACAGAAGCAGATAACAGAGTGAATTAAAAACCAAAATCCTACCATATGTTGTCTACAAGAAACACTCAAGAGGTAGATAAGGGTAAGAGGCTGGAACAAAATTTATTGGGCATCAACTGAGAAAAAGAAGGCAGGAGTTGCACTTATGATATCTGAAAGCCAAAGTGAAAATAGATCTGATTAAAAGAGAAAGTGAAGGTAATTGCATCCTGAAAAAGGCAGTATAGACAATGAGGAAATAGTAGCACTCAACAAGTATGCACCAAATGGTATAGCATTCAGATTTCTAAAGAAGAAACTAGTGGAACTTAAGGATGAAATAGATAGTAAAACCATACTGCTGGTAGTAGACCTGAAACTTCCTCTAACAAATCTAGATAAATAAAATAAAAAATTAAAGTAAGAAGTAAGAGATGTGAATGAAATCTTAGAAAAAATATAGTTAATAAATATATGGAGAAAAATAAATAGGGACAAAAAGGAATACATCTTCTTTCAGCAGCACATGGTACATTCACAAAGATTTACCATATACTAGAGCAATGATGGGCAAACTTTATAAAGAGAGGACCAAAGGAAAGGAAATGCTCATCTGTCAGTCTGTTTCTAAGGCAACTCTTTCAAGGTTTCATTTTTTATATCCTATTCATTGTATTCGTCAGATTAGGAATAATGTCCACAGCTGGAAAGAATATTCAGGGGGCTACATCTGGCCTGCAGGCTATAGTTTGCCCATCACTGTACTAGAACATAAAAATATTGCAAACAAATGCAAAAGAGCTGAAATAATAAATATAACCATTTCAGATGATAATGCAATAAAAATAATAATTAGTAAGGGTACATGAAAAGGCAAATCAAAAATTACCTGGAAATTAAATAATATGATTCTCCAAAATTGATTGGCTATAGAACAAATCATAGAAACAATCAATAATTTCTTTGAAGAGAATGACAATGAGTAGACATCAAATCAAAATCTATGGGCTGCAGCCAAAGCAGTACTCAGGGGAAAATTTATATCTGGGAGTGCATATATGAACAAATCAGAGGGGGAAGAGATCAATGAATTGGGCATGGAAATTAAAAAACTAGAAAGAGAACAAATTAAAAATCTCCAGATAAAAACTAAATGGGAAATCCTAAAAATTAAAGGAGAAATTAATACAATTGAAAGTAAAAGAACTTCTGAATATATAAATAAGACTAGGAGCTGGTACTTGAAAAAGAGTAAAATAGATAAAGTACTAGTTAATGTAAGAAAAAAAGGAAAGAAGAAAATCAGATTAACTGTATCAAAGAGGAAAAGGGCAGCTTCACCTCTAATAAAGAGGAAATTAAGTTAATTATTAAAAACTATTTTGCCCAAATACATGGCAAAAAATATGGTAATCTAGGTAATATGGATGAATATTTACAAAAATATAAACTGCTTAGATTAATAGAAGAAATAGAATACTTAAATAATCCTATATTAGAAATAGAAATCAAACATGTCATCAAAGAATTCCCTAAGAAAAAATCCCCAGGGTCAGATGGATTCACAAGTGAATTCTACCAAACTGTTAAAGAACAACTTATCCCAAAACTTTATAAACTATTTGACAAAATAAAGAAAGGAATTCTACCAATTTCCTTTTGTGTGTAAGGGGTAAAAATTATGGTTGTACTGAATATATAAGACTTTTGGTCTCCTGAAATTTAATACTTAATTCATATAACACAAATATGGTACTGATTTCAAAACAAGAGAGACCAAAAACAGAGAAAGAAAACTACAGACAAATCTCCTTAATGAATATAGATGCAAAAAACTTAAATAGAATACTAGCAAAAAGAATCCAGCAAGTGTTCATGAGGATTATTCATTATGATCAGATGGGATTTATACCAGGAATGCAAGGATGGATCAATATTAGGAAAATCATCCACATAATTGACCATAACAACAACCAAAGCAACAGAAATCACATACTTAATTTAATAATAGATGCTGAAAAAGCCTTTGACAAAACACAACACTCATTCCTATTGAAAACACTATAAAGTATAGAAATAGAAGGGCTTTTCATCTGCATCATCTGCAATGGGAATAAATTAGAAGCCTTGCCAATTGTGTAACTGGAATCTTGTGCCTTTGAACTACATTACCCAAGAGCCCATGGATCAGGAATAAAGCAAGAATGCCCATTATCACCTCTATTATTTAACATTGTACTAAAAACACAAGCAGTAGTAATTACAAAAGAAAAAGTAATTGAAGGAATCCAAATAGGCAATTAGGAGACCATTCCTATCGCTCTTTGCAGATGAGATGATGGTCTACTTAAAAAATCCTAGAGAATCAATGTAAAAGCTAGTGGAAATAATCAACAACTTTAGCAAAGTTGCAGGATACAAAATAAACCTACATAAATGATCAGCATTTCTATATATTTCCAACACAACTCAGAAGCAAGAGTTAAAAAGAGAAATTCCATTTAAAATCACCCTGGACAATATAAAATATTTAGGAATCTATTTGCAAAGACAAACATAGGAATTATATGAACACAATTACAAAACACTTTCCACACAATTAAAACTAGATCTAAATAACTGCCAAATTCAAGAACTTCCAAGCCAAGGAGAAAATTTTACAAGAAGCCAGAAAGAAATTGTTCATGGGTAGGACAAGTTAACATAATAAAAATGACAATCCTACCAAAATTAATTTACTTATTCAGTGCCATACCTATCAAATTATTGAGAAACTTTCATTGAATTAGACAAAATTATAACAAAGTTCATTTGGAAGAACAAAAGATAAAGGATATCAAGGGAAATAATGAAAAAAATGTAAAGGAGGGGGACCTAGTATTACCAGATCTTAAACTGGACTATAAAGCAGTGGTCATCAAAACAATATGGTATTGGCTAAGAGAGAGAAGGGAGGATCAATTTAATAGACTTGGAGTAGATGTCCTTAGCAAGATAGTATGATAAACCCAAAGATCCCAGCTTTTGGGTCAAGAACCTACTGTTTGACAAAAACTGCTGGGAAAATTGGAAAATAGTATGGGAGAGATTAGATCTAGATAGGCATCTCACATCCTATACCAAGATAAATTCAGAATGGGTAAATGACAAATATAAAAAAGGAAACTATAAGTAAATTAGGTGAACACAGGATAGTATACCTGTCAGATCTATTGTAAAGAAAAGAATTTAAGACCAAGCTAGAAATAGAGAATATCACAAAATGTAAAATGTATAATTTTTATTACATTAAATTAAAAAGGTTTTTTACAGACAAAACTTAGAAGGGAAGCAACAAATTGGGAAAATATCTTTATAAAAAAACCTCTGACAAAGGTCTAATTTCTCAAATATATAAGGAACTAAATCAATTGTACAAAATAATTAAGCCATTCCTCAATTGATAAATGGGAAAGGGATATGAACAGGCAGTTTTCTGAAAAAGAAATCAAAACTTCAATAAGCACATGAAAAAGTGTTCTAAATCCCTCCTCATTAGAGAAATGCAAATCAAAAAAACTATGAAGTATCACCTCACACCCAGCAGCCTAGCTAATATGACAGCAAAGGAAAGTAATGAATGTTGGAGAGGATATGGAAAAATTGGTACACTAATGCACTGTTGGTGGAGTTATGAATTGATCCAAACATTCTAAATGGCAATTTGGAAATATTCCCAAAGGGCTTTAAATTATTGAATGCCCTTTGATCCAGTCATACCACTGCTGGGTCTGTACTCCAAAAGATAATAAGGAAAAATACTTGTACAATAACAGCTATAGCCACACTCTTTGTAGTGGCCAAAAAAAATTGAAAATGAAGGGGATGCCCTTCGATTGGGGAATGGCTGAACGAATTATGGTTATTTTTTTGTGATGGAATATTATTGTGCTTAAAGAAATAACGAACTGGAGGAATTCCATGTGAACTAGAAAAATCTCCTGGAATTCATGCAGAGTGAAAGGAGCAGAGCCAGGAGAACATTGTACAGAGATACTGATGCACTGTGGTACAAACGTAATGGACTTCTTTACTAGCAGCAATGCAATGATTCCAGGACAATTCTGAGCGACTTAGGGAGAAAAAACACTATCCACTCCCAGAGAAAGAACTGTGGGAGTAGAAACACAGAAGAAAAATAATTGATTGATCACGTGGTTCAATGGGGATATGATTTAGGGTGTAGACTCTAAATGATCACTCTATTGCAAATATTAATAATATGGAAATAGGTCTTGATCAATGATACATATAAATCCCAATTGAATTGCTTTTTGGCTATGGGAGGGTCAAGTGAGGAGGAGAGGGAAAGAATATGAATAATGTAACCATGGGAAAGTATTCTTAATTAATTAGATGAATATTAAAAATAAAAAATAAAAGATTAGAGCTATTGCTAATATCACAAAGATCATAACACTATGACCAGGTGGCATTCATGCCAGGAATGCAGGACTGATTCGATATTAGGAAAACTGTCAGCTTCACTGGCCATTTCAATAACAAAACAAAATAAATTAAATGAATATGTCAATAAATGTAGAAAAAAGCTTCTTGACAAAATACAAAACCCATTCCTATTAACAGCACTAGAAAGCCTAGGAATAAAGAGCCTCTTCTAAAGTTATAAGTGGAATCTTTCTAAAATCAAGAGCAAGCATCATTTGTAAATGTGACAAACTTGAAGCCTTTCCAATATCTAGGTTCAATTAAGGATGTTCATTATCACCAATATTGTTCAGTATTGCATTAGAAATGCTAGTTAAAACAATACGAGAAGAAAAATAAATTGAAGTAATAAAAATAAGCAGTGACACAATTAAACTATCACACTTTGCAAATGATATGGTGATATACTTGGATAACCCTAGAGAATCAACTAAAAAATTAGTTGAGATAATTATCTTTATTAAAGCTGCAATATATAAAATAAACCCTCATAAATCATGATCATTTCTATATACTACCAACATAACACAATAGAAAAAGATAAAAAGAGATATCCTACTTAGAGTAAATGCAGACAATATAAAACTGTTGGAAGTCTTCCTGCCAAGAAAAACCCAGAGATTATATGTATATTATCACAACACATTTTTCACACAAATGAAAATCTAAACATTTGGAGAAATAGTAATTGCTCATGGGTAGGCCATGCCAATGTAATAAAAATTGAGATTTTGACTATTCAGGTCTATACCCAATTCAAATTACCAAACAATTTGTAGAGCCAAAAAATAACAACATTCATCTAAAAAAACAAAAGGTCAAGAATATCAAGAAAAGCAATTAAAAATGGGGAGAAAGGTGGCCTAGTAGCATCAGATTGAAAACTATATAACAAAGTGGTAATCATGAAAAACATCTGGTACAGGATAATAGAGTCAAGGATCAGTAGAAGAGATTAAGTATACAATACATAGTAGTAAATGACCATAGTAATTTAGTGTGTGATAAGACCAATGAACCAAGTGTTTGAGATAAGGATTCACCATTTGACAAAAATTACTAGGGGAAAACTGGAAAGCAGTTTAGAAGAACTAAGCATAGACCTTCATTGCATAATGAATGCCAAAATTAGGTCAAAATGAATAAATTATTTTAAAATATCATAATTAAATTAGGGGTACAAGAAAAAATGGGGACAAGGGAAGAATTCATGACCAAAAATGAAATAGAGAGGATCACAGGAACAAAATGGATAACTTTGAGGTTATGGATCAAAAAAGGTTTACACAAATAAAACTAATGTAGTCAAATTAGAAGGAAAACAAAAAATAGGGGGAAAATTATAGCAAATTTATTTTGAACTGAGCCAAATTCATAAAAATGTGAGCCATTCTCCAGCTGATAAGTGATCAAAGGACATGAACAGGCAGTTTTTAGAAGAAATCAAGGTTATCAAAGTCACATGAAAAATGCTCTAAATCTCTACTGATTAGAGAAATGAAAATCAAAACAACTCTGAAATAACACTTCACATCTATCTGAATTATTAGCATGACAGAAAAGGAAAATGGCAAATGTTTATGGAGATGTGTAAAAACTGGGACACTGATGCACTGTTGATGGAATTGTGAACTGGTCCATACCATTCTGGAGAACAATTTGGAACTACACCCAAAAGTTTTAAAACTTTAAATACAATTTGACCAGCAATATCACTACTAAATGTGTAACTCAGAGGAATTACATAAAAGGAAAAATACTTACTTATACAAAAATATTTGCAGTTGCTCTTTCAGTGGTAGTAAAAAATTGGTAATTGAGAAAATAATTATCAATTGGGAAATGACTGAAGAAGTTGTGGTATATGATTGTGATGCATAGAGCTCTCATGCTATGAGAAATGATGAGCAAGATCAAAGACTCATCAGATCAAAAACTCTCAGAAAAACCTGAGAAGACTTTCATGGACTGATGCAAAATAATGAGCAGAACAAAGAGAACATTTTTACACAGTAAAAGCAATATTATAAGGATGATCAACTGTGAAATATTTAATTACACTGGTCAGGATGATAATTCAAGACAGTTCCAAAGGACCCATGATGTAAACTGCTATCCTAGAGAGAGAACCAATGAACTCTGAGTACAGACTGAAGCATACTTCTAAATTTTTATTTTTCTCATTTGTATGTATATGTTTTATTTTGAAACAGAGTTAATATGGAAATATGTTTTACATGAGTTCACATGTATAATTAATAGCATATTGCTTGCCTTCTCAAGGGGTAGAGGATTGATAGGAGGGAGTGAAAGAATTTGGAACTCAATTTTTTTAAATGAATGTTAAAACATTTATGTGTAATTGGGAAATAGTTAATGAAATAAAATATATTTAAAATTTTGTGAAGTAAAAAGAATTTTTAAAAATAACATATCATAACATAATAACCTCGTTGCTTTAAAAAAACTTACCTTCCTCCTTAAAATCAATTCTAAGTATTGGTTCCAAGGCAGAAGAGTGGTAAGGGTCAGGCAATTGGGCTTAAGGGACTCAACCTGGTTCACACAGCTAGGAAGTGTCTGAGGTCAGATTTGAACTCCAGGCTTGGCTCTGTCTACTGAATCATCTAGCTGCCCCCTCATTGCTTTTTTACAGGATTTCAGAAATCTTATATCAGAGTCAAGTTACCGATATAATATCCTTGGATTTTAGCAAACACTTGAAATTTTTTCTTATGCTCTATTTGTGGACGATTTGGAGAGATGTAAGTTTGATGATAATACCCTTAGGAGGGCTTTAAAATGTTTGACTAAATGGACCCAAAGAGTTATTATTTAGAGATCCACATCAGATTGAAGGTAGTCTAAAACAGTTGATTCAGAAATATCCCGTTAAACATCCTTTCTTCTTTCCTTTCTTTTGATCACTTGTTTCTCTTCTTTTCTTCTATGTCTTTATATTTTTCTCCATTATTTACTTTGTTCTAATTACCATCAACTTCTTTTTGGTTTTATCTATCTTGCTGACCACCCTCTTTAGTTCACCTTCTTTATCACCTCCATTCAATTAAACCCTCTTTGATCTATCCATTTATTTTCTTCCATTTCTTTTCATTACTTTCTCACCAATTGCTGAATTTTACCATTGTGTTTGTCTCATATGCTATTCTTCTTAATAAAAAATATTGTAAGATATATTAGGAAAAATAATGAAACAGGAGATAAGAAATATAACTTATTTCTGCCTTTTTCCCTATATAGTGATATGGCTTGGACCAAGACAATTTTTCTGTTTCTTTTTCAAACAAAGAAAAAATATATTTTAAAATTTGATTATAAAGACTCCATCCAGCTCTAACATTCTATGATTATGAGTATCATCTCTTCCCTTGTGGGGTGGGGAAAATTTCCTACATTTTTTACCTTCTACTACTTTCCCCATTTTCATTATGTAAGAAAAAGGTCTCCCATGAAAAGATGGAGCCTCATATTTCTCACCTTTCTGGATTATCACCTTCACCCAGAACATATGAAAATATAACACTATACCTCGGCCAATATCAATGAAGAATTTCCCCCCATCAAATAAAATAATACAAATAACAGATCCCACTGGAAACATTAACTATTACCAACAAGAGGGCAGTGAGGAACTATTCCACAGAAGTCTCTATAGTCTCAGTGATTGTCATATAAATTTAGGACACCAACACATATATGTATGTATACATGCATGCATGTAGTCATATCATAATTACTTTAAGAGAACCTTATCTAAATAATAATAAAACTCATTTAAAGAGACCTTTAAGCTTACTTATATGTTATCTCATATGGTCTTCGCAATAACCCTGACAAGTGGGGGCTATCTTTGACCTCATTTGAAAGAGAGGCTAAGTTACTCATCCAAAGCTAAGATCTTAATTCCCAGACCATGAAGCTTGTCATCCTTCCTGCAGTTCCTACTACACCCAGGCATATTCTATTTTGCTCTTGTTGGGTCATCAAAACTCCCTTTGCATTCCACTTTTTCTGTACCAGGCAGCCCTTCTGCCTGCCTTTGTACAGGAAGAGAAAATAATTTATGACTTGTCCTGTCATGGTAATATTACAACCGCCAGACAAAATCTCTTCCTCCATTCCAAAGTCTTTCTTTTTTTGCTCTGAAGTTCCTGCCAACCTCAGTCCCCACATTTGAAAATACCCAGGAATCAGGAACACATCCATCCTCCTCTTCTCATACATGCTCTCCTTTGCTGCCACAGGAGTACTGCAGGTGGACTTCACAGTCTAATTTACTCTTTCCTCTGGCTTTCTGATAGTCTTTTTGAGTCTACATCCACACTTTTTGAGCCTGAAAGCTTGACTAAGCATCCAGTTTCTTCTCAATTATCTCTTAGGTTGCATAAGAACCTCTGGGGACAACTGGGAGAGTTTATTCTAATAGCTCTGTTCTGCTTACTCCTCTATTTAGGGTATTGGGATGGGTGGGAAAAGCCAGAAATGTCCATAGTTATACATCATCACCCTGGGGAAGGGGGAAAATTACATTACAGCTGAGCATATGTATCTGTTTGTAGAGGATATGGGTATGCCTAGTTGCATGAGTGTGTATACACGTGCCTCTGGAATTAGAGGGCTGCAGAGTTTCTAAGTTGAAATTAAACAAAGCAGCCCCTCATTTCTCAATCCTAACCCAGAAATACTGGTCGAGTTTTTCTCTTTAAAAGATAGTCATTTTCATTTAGGAAACAGCTTCCTTGTCAAGCAGAAAGATTGTACTACATAGATCATCATGGAGTTATTTTATAGATGGTAAGAGTAGATCATAGAAGCCCACGTATTTTGAGCTGCAAGAGCCATTAGAGATCCTTAAAATTCACAACATTTGCTTTGAAGATAAAGAAAATGAGTCTCAGAGAGATCAAGACTTGCACATTATCACTCAACTTAATTAAAGGAAAATCATGAATAAGAAGCTACTATCCAGATTTTCAATAATCTTTTTTTTTAAATCCAATAATCTTAACAACTTCATTGTTGCTACAAAAGAAATATCAGAACCTTGATCATTGTCATTTCTTCAGTACTTTCAAAAGAAAATACTGCTACGTTCCCATAAGAGTTGTTAATATAGTTAAGGCCCAGCCTGAAGTAAGGAAGCCCTGAGTTCAAATCGAAAATTGAGACACTTACTAGTTCTGTGACCCTGGACAAGTCATTGAAACCTCTTTGCCTCAATTTCCTCATCTGTAAGATGAGTTAGAGAATGAAATGACAAACTGCTCCAGTATCTTTGCCAAGAAAATCCCAAATGGGGTCACAGAGAAACAGACAAAACTGAAACAAATAAACAACAAAAGCTTAAGGTGGTAAGGTGATAGAGCATATAGAATACTGGACTTGCAATGAGGAGGTGCTGAATTTGAATCTCGTCTCAGACATTTACTAGTTTAACCTCTATTTAATAATCTCTTTACGCTTTCATTTCCTCATCTGAAAAATAAGGAAGCTGGTCTTGATGGTTTCTACTGCTCCTTGCAGTTCTCAGTAAATGATCCTTTTAAATATAATTTTCCTCCTCTTTCTCTTTTTATTTCCCTAGCCCTTTCTTGGCCAACAGTATTGCAAAGACATTTTAATTTGAACTGATTAATGATAACATATCCATGGATATATATCAGCTTATCCTGGATCCAAGGAAATATAGAGTTTGCAATACAATCAAATGAGGACAAAAACTTAATTGTTTTAGATGAAGACTATTTAAAAATCAGTAAATATTTCATTTTATATTCAAAATTCTAAATTTTGCCATAAATCTGGAAATTAATCTGCATATTTCAATATATAAATATGTCACAGCTTTTATAGAGCTTTATAATTAGCTTAATATATATGTAGTATAATTGAATATAGCAGCCTAGAATTCTCTAAATATATATAATACCTATGTGACATACATTTAAAAATATATATGAATATATACTGCCTTCTTATGTATAGTATTCTCTAGATTTTTAATTATATATATTACAAAATATATACATATATTACAAAAAGCTAGATTCTCTAGATTTTTAATTATATATATATATATATATATATATATATATATATTACAAAAAAGCTATGTGCTTTTTCCTAGCTTTTTTGTAATACTCAGTAACCCCTGGACCACCTCCAGTAAGAAACCTCCTGTCTTAAGTAACCACTTTAACATTTCTCTGAGGTTTCCAAAGCAATTTCATTTGACCTTTATTTGAAAGCCACCCTCCTCCCTTTCTCCCTCCCTCCCCACCCCACCATTCTCTCTTTTCTTGGCAACTGCTTTTCAGTGGTCTCTTAGGTTGCTAAGGAGGATAAGTTGCACATGTGATGTTATGTCATGTCCTTTATCAAAATCCAACATGAAGGGGTGGAGGAGCTCTGTGGCTGTTATCTGCAGATGTTTTATCCAACTGAATATTATTAATGTTTTTTAATTGTGCTTTCAGATGCAAAGCACCCACTGAGGAATAACAGCCCTGATAGACTTGTAGAAACTCAATAAAATAAATCAATAGCACATGTCCTGGAAGAGTTTTGTACTTCCTAACATTTTGATCAATACTGACCACTGGCCCACAAAATTTCTCATCCAGAGCGGGTTTTCTTTTCCCTCTCACAATTTGTCTTAACAAATGACACCACATTTGTAATACAGTTAAGTGGCCCTTTTTCCTGTCTGTGTTCCTACCACTACCACTCACTCAGTTTTGATACTGCAGCATGATGTTGCTTTTTATATATTTCTCCCTGCCTGCCTGCACTAGTTTGATTCTCTCCTCTGAAACTCAAATAACCACAAACTTCAGCATTGCCAATGCATCATCTCTCGGAGGACATTCCTACAGGTTAGAGATTTCATAGTCTCATAGAACCACAGCTGGAAGGGACCTCTGAAGCCATTTAATCTAAGCTCTCTGTTTTACAAATGAGGAAATTGAGGCCCAGAAAGCTAAATGTCTTGCCCAAGGGTACACAGATAAATATATCCAAGGTTGCTGGATTTGTACCCAAGAACCCTGACTTTAGTGCCACTGTTCTTTCCACCATACAATAAAAATGTGGTTGTATTCAAGACATTTGAGAACCAGAAATGACTAAGTGATTCTCTGGATCCAATGCACTCTGATTTTTAAAGGCTATGAATGGCAGTCATCAATATATTTATGCTCTATAACATATGCAGAACACAGTTAACTATGATTAACACACTTATCATTCCTGATTTTGCTGCATATGTATATTATGTGTGACCCTAGACAACTCACTTAACCCTGTTTACTTCAGTTTTTTTTAACTGTAAAAATGAGCTGGAGAAGAAAATGGCCAACCACTCCAGTATCTCTGCCAAGAAAACCTCAAATGGGGTCATGAAGAGTTAGGCATGACTGAAAAACGACTTAACAACAAATATATGTCAGACTCTAGACGTGGATGCAATACTCTTGAGTTTCAATCCTTACTCCTAAATTTACTAGCTTATTTGCCAGTATCACACTGATAGAAATCTTTTACAGAACCAAAGCTCAGATACCATGACTCTTACCACCAGGGACCTATCAAGGATAATAGCTCAGACACCATGCCAAAACTCAATCTCTAAGTCTCTCCTGATTGGAACTAGAATCTGAGACACCAAGTGCCTCCTACCAGGGCTTAAGACTCCACACCCAAATAGGAACAGTATTCAGTCTTTATTGAGGGTATCTTCAGGATATTTGCTTACCACATTAGGATGAGTCAAAGTCTATCCCCTGAGCACCCAATAAGCAAAAAGGAATATAGAACTATAGATTTGGAAGTGAAAAGGATCTTCAGAGGTAAATTAATCCAACTTCAATTTATAGATGAGGAAATTTTGAGATGATTAAGTTATCCAACGTTGCACAGGAGTGGGTATTCTCATTCCAAAGTCAGTATCATTCTTCATTCTTTCCATTGTACCATATTACCTCTTATTCCTATTGACTCATATGTTCTGATGACTCCAGCCAGGATCAGAGCCTCCAATACCAAGTCTCCCTAGAAGCTGTATTTGTACACCACTTTTGGAATATTTTCTAAGCATGAATTCTCTTTTATCTTGAGATGAGTAAAAGGCACTGTTGCCAAGTATGAGTTCAGTCAGCCTCTTAGATACCCAATCATCAGATAATTACTGATCCAGACTCCCCACCCCAAAATCCTTCATATCTCCCCAACCAGTCAACTCCATGATGCTTGGAAAGCAGTCAGCAAAATCACTCTGTCAGCACAAATATATTCTCCATTATTGTGAAACACTAAAAATTAGAGATTGTGAACTCCTTGAGGGCAGGACCACCTTTTGCTTCTTTTTGGGCCCCAACACTTGGCATAGTGGCTAGCACATAGTAGGCACTTAATAAATGTTTATTGACTAAGTACTTCAGTGGTGTCAAACTCAAAAAGAAAACAGGTGCCACTAGAATTCCATCAATCAAGGAAAGGTCAAAAACATTATGCTACATGAATATAATGAAATACTACTAAAGTGTGGAAAATGACATACGTGATGTATATAAGGAAGAATGCAAAGATCTACATGAATTGATGCAGTGTAAAATAGAGCCAAGAAAACAAAATATGCAGTAACAACACCATTTAATGGGGAGGAGGGAGGGTTGGAACAGTGATAAGACCAAAAAAATAAAAAATAAATGTAACAAAATTATAAAGATCAAGTGGACCTCAAATGAAGAGATATGAGAAGAGATTCTACTCCCCAACTCACCCCTTGGGGGATGTAAGAGATTCACAGGTGTTAAACATTAAACATTTTTTCAAACTTTCTCACTATTATCAATCAGCTATGCTGACTTTTTTCCCCCTCTAAAAACACTATTTTACATATGGGATGATTCTCAAATTGTGGAGAAGAATATATGGTAATACTATAGTGATTTAAGAAAAGAAAACCTCAATAAAATTATTTTTCAAAGGGTCAAATTATCCACACATAAGGATGCCTGTGAACTACATATTGATTTAATTTTAAAACATATTATCTATAGTTTTATGTATTTACCTATTTTTAAAAATATTTCCCAATTACATTTCTATCTGGTTTAAGCTGTGCTGAGGAATATTATGGGCTACCTGCCATCCAATGAATGCATTTTTGATACCTCTAACCTAGTCAACTAGTAATTTTCAGAACTCACATCTAACAAATGCGTACTTCTTAGAGCCCCTAATCCTTATGATTATGAATCTCCCTTTTTGAAAGTGAAAATTCCCTTGTCCTGCCATCATTCTTCATTTGTTTTAGCCATTCGTCTTAGTCTGACCCCTTCTTCTCCTCCTACTTTCTCTGCCCTCTGCTATTACATGGTACATTTTGGAACCTGTTCCTTATTATCTGTATGTTCCAGTGTATTCTTAGTCTCTTCTGTTCCTGTCTTCTGCTCATAGAATCCCTTCCCTTAAAAAAACCACTCATATTCTTGTTCATCTCTCATCATTGGGTGTTCCCCTGTTCATGAATCTGTTTACTCTCATAATCCTCATCTCAAGTGGCATTTAACAAACTCTACCAAAAAAAACTCCTCAATTCTTTCCCCCAGATGTAGACATTAGGGTTCTCTCCTTAAAAAAATTAAAATTTTATTCATCCAAATTATTCTACAGTATAAACAGGATATAGCCTCCTTTTTAATATAATTATTTCATTTTTGTCTTCCTGCAATTAGCATCTAACAATGCTTTATCCATAGTATACTTTTAATAAAACTTTGGAATGAACTGGAATGAATGGAAATGAACTTATTTGGAATGGAGAAAAGAAATATAGTGAAGCAGAAAAAACACAACGCTAAGTGTGGGAAAGGCTGATTCATATCCCTGCAAGCTACTTAATAGTTGCATGACCTTGGTCAAGTCACTCTGAGGCTCAGTTTACCTATCTGTAAAATAAGGTAAATTGCATTATACTTGGCATTACTAATCTCACAGAATTATCCCATGTATTATTTGTAATAATATTTAGGAAAGTCCTTTGTAACTTATCAGCAATTATTGTTGACTACCACATCTTAATTTTGCTGTTGTCAATTATATGTTAAGAATAAAACAAAATAAAAAAAGGAAAATCTTTGTGAAACAATAAAATTTCACTTGCAAAAAAAAAAAACTTAACCTCTCAGGAAAGCAAGGTGTCAATAAACTCAAAAATCTGTGACAGTTATTTTTTTAATTCTGAAGAAAAATAATCAGATAAATCATTAAATTAGATGTATTTATCGCACAGTGTTCTGATTCTGTAAAGAAGACTTTGTCACAGTCAAGATAAAGTATCCCAAGAATATATTTGAGAGACAAAGTGACACAATCAAGAAACAATTTAAGAGATAAAGGGAGAAAAATGGGAAATTCTCTCAGGGAGTGTGAGAAAGTACTACACTTAAAAATCATTACCCCAATATAAGGTATGGGAGGTTCTAGATACAGCTGAAAAAGAACCAAGGGATTTAAAGCTCTTATATTCTCAATGTGAGTCAATGGTATAAAATAGTAAACAAGAAAGCTAATGGAATCCCATGCTACATGAATGTCCCAAACTAGGAAGAAAAGAATCCTTCTGTGCGTGACCTTACAAGGACATATCTGAAATTCTATTTAATTGTAGAAGCTGCTGCATTTTAGGAAAGAAAAATCTATAACCTAGAGATTATTCAGAAGAAGACCTAAAGTTCATGTCATGTACTTTAAGGGTGGCATTGAAATCATCCCACTCCATGTTAGCCTCATCTCTCCACTATGGGACAACTTGGTTCAAACAATCAAAAGTCCTTTGACAGAGTGAAAAGCCTTTGAAAGCCATTTTTTGTAAAGGGAAATGACTCCAGACAAGTGGTCTGCTCCATTTGGCTGAGGAATTTCAATGTGGGTTCAGAATCCATTATGAAAGTATAGGGGTACTTGGAATGTGATACTTTTCCAGAAATTTGAGCCAGTGTAGCTTTCCAGCACATCTCTGAGGAAGAATTTCCTGTGGAGGAAGGAGAGGCCTCAGCTTTAGTTTTGACCAGGTCTCCTACCTATACATTCTTTGATGATGGGAGAACCTTCCAGCCTTGAAGGATCCAGAGGAATTCGGATTCCCTAAATTCCCCTCAGTGATCTAAATGATGCTCCTAGACGAGTTGAAGTCTACAGAATAGGTGGATGAAAATTCACCATGCTTAAAAGGAATATCTTGAGAATCTCAGAAGATAATGATGATAATGATAACATTTATATAATATCTACTATGTTCCAAGCACTGTAATAAACATTTTATAATCATTATCTCTTTTGATCCTCACAATAACCCTGTATGGTGGGTGTTATCACCATTTTACAATTGAGGAACATGAGGTAAATATATGTTAAAGCGACTTATTCAGGGACATACAGCTAGTAAGTGCCTGAAGTTAGATTTGACCTCAGATCTGCTTAAATCCAGGACCAATACTTTTCCACTGTGCCATCAGATGAGAAAAAGAACATCTAGAGGCCAGTAGCTGTAAGTTACCCCTTTGCCATGTATGTTCTTTAGCTTGAGCCCACTTTCTCCAGAAATCTCTATATAGTCATAAAAGACTGTGAAAAACTTTGGAATGGAGATATTTTGTACAAATTGTACCTCTTGCTCTACTTTAGTAAATGCTATTTAACTTTCGTTTTCAACAACATCAAGGTGTGATGTCTTGAAATGGGCATGAGTTAGATTTAAGTGAGACAGAGTTTCACAAAGTCTCTCTCTTCTGCACTCCCATGACAATACAAAAGTCAGGACAACTAGTGATAGTTCCAGATGACTGCATCTGGGATGACCTTGGCATCTATGATAGCTGACCAAACTCTAAGCATACCACAGAACCTGTTTCAGTTGCCTTCCTGACCATTGGGGAAAAAATTGTTCTCAGTCTCCCCATTTCACTGGGAGAAGTCTTCACAGGTTTGTTGTAGATGTTCTCCTAACTCACCAATGGGTTTGAGATCTGGCAATTATATTCAATCTGATTTAGCTCACCTGTCAAGACAGAGAGTGGCTACTATGCATGCTCTCATTTCTTGGAGCCACAGATGGAAGATGAAGGGCAAACACCCAAAGTGGATGAGCAGCTGTGAAAAGGATTTAACAAACCCTCATACCAGAGGTACTAGTCCTCCCTGAGCACCCTGTAACCTCAGTCCATTCACATACATATAGAAAGAAATACATAGAGATGATCTCCTTACATTCATTTAATAAGTACAATGAAGAAATAGCATATAAAAACCTTCTTCTTTGATAAGAAACTAACAATAGCCATCCACAATTCTATTGCAGATGAAAGTACCACTAACAAGAACATCCTCAAATAATAATTATTACTTTATTGATAATTACTTTTTACTACTTACTACTATTTATTACTAATTACTTTATTAATTAATGTTTCTATGAAGGCATAGGAAACAACATTTGTATGCAGGCATAGAAAAGTTGGGTCTTTTTTTAAATGGCACAGTTACATCTCTGTCTCCCTTTTTCTCTGAAGAGCAATTTAGTTTTAATTGTTTAATGTAATATCCTACACCTCACTAGTAAGTATCCTCTGGTGTACTTTGTAAAAGTAATGAAGCCTTAGTAACATGACACCTCCCTATTACATTTTGCTTTTAAATACCTGCAGAGAAATGGGGTGAGACAGCCAGGTTTTTCTGAGAGAATTATTAGTTTTGTAGGTTCCCTAAGAAACTTATGGAGGTTTCACTTTATTATGTTTTTAAAAGAGCAGTAAATTACAAATGATAGGCAATGCAAATGTAATTAAATGCAGGGTAAAAGTTATACAACAATTGCAAATGTTTAAAAGAAGTATTTCAAGCCTACTTCATAGCAAATGTGTAAAAAGATATTGTAATTATAAAAGATAAGGGAAAAATGAAAGAAATGACTCCTACACAGAATTAATAAATAAAAAGCAATGCCAAGATACAGTTTTAATTCTCATAATTATATTTGAAGTGAAGATACTACATGAAAATGATAAATAAGGAAATATATAATTTGGTAGCCTTAAGTGGGTCACGCTGTTCTTTATTATCTAAAGAAAAAGGCCTCCAAATCTTCTGAATTTAAATTATTTACTAGGTTTTTTATTGTCTTTTTAAGGAACTTCAGAGAAACTAATGCATATTTGAAGCTAGTATATAACTGTTTAAAAACTGTTTTTGTTATATACATTTATAATTGGAAAATGTTGTGAGGGTAAAGAAAAAGTACACTGTTTTGGAAACTTTACTTAAGTAGATTTCCCAGTTTAGAGGCTAAAATCCTTGACAGTTGCCTTAAGCTCACATGTAAAAAAGCAAACAAAAGACACATAAGTTATTTCTTAATTTTCAGAAGAGACATAGAAAGTTTCAATCAATTACAATGAGTCCAAGGAAGCAAGAGAATCTAAAAAATTCAGTGTCCGCTTTTCTAAATCAGCAGTTCTTAGGCTATGGAACTTTCTCAGAGTAACTTCCTCATATAATTGAGAAAAATTCTAATTTTTATTTTAAAGTTAGAGAAGCTCCATATTTTTACTATATAAGCTCATGGACTACAGAAATCAATACAAGGATACCTTTCAGATATCCTAGGTGGATCTCAGGTAGAACTCCCGGTCCAGCTAAAATGAAATGAATCCAGGAGTATGAAAAAGAATGAAAAGAGCATTGGTCTGAGAGTAGAATAATTTGACTTCTGTTATTTACTATCAGCATTACTCTTGATCTAATCCTTTTAATTTCTCTTATCCTAGTTATCCTCTTTTGTAAAAGGGCATGGCTAAATAGGAGTGGTCTTAAATGTCTCTTCTATGATTCTATACTTCTATCATATGCCAAGATATTATTGAGTAGGTAAAGATTGTCGTACAAACCAGCCAATGTTTTCAAGAGATAGTATAGCAAGATCTCCTTTGAATTGATCAGAGAGAAAATTTACCTGGGAAGAGTTACACTGATGCCTTGCTAAGAAAAATAAACAATCACTTAAAAAGATAAACTTAAGTATGGCATATTTCATGAGGTCACACTAATTGGATCATCACAAAGAGCCACCTAAGGCTGTGCAGGAGATATACTGGGCAAAAAAGGTTTCTGTCATGAAAGTTACTTAATAACAATGGGTTGTTAAGTTGATAAGATAGGAGATCCAGGGATAAACAGTTTAAGGCTTAAAGATTTTTGTTATTGTTGTTTTATACTAGTGTCTCCTCTCTTATATTGTTCTTAGAGAGTATAATTTTTCAAATTCCATGTTGGTGTTTGAATAAAGATCATATTCTATAAAGATCATATGCTGGATATTCATCAGCCATCACTGCTATTTCATCATTTAGTATGTAATAAGATTTTTACTCTGAGTCATTATTTATTTACAATGGTTTCTAGGTTGATAATCCAAATGGTAGTTATAATTAAAAGGAATACTCCAGTGTCTCTGGAGAAAGTAGAAGAGATTATTTTAAACTCTAAGCAATGAACCATGCATCAAAGGAACCTTTTTCCAGAATTCTGAAAAAGTTTTAATTATTCTCCATTGCATTGAAAATAACATCATTTTCAAAGCTATTACAATAACTATGGTTGTTTAAAATTTTAAGAATATACTATTATATTATCTCAAAGTTTATTTCTTATTCAGCGTGGTTTATGGCCTCTTGTGGTCATTTACACTTGGTAAAGTACTTTAGAAACAAGAATTGACCTACTTTATGATCAATAGCCATTTACAATGACCCTGTGAGTTAGAAAGGGAGATTTACATTTCATATATGAGAAAATGAAGGTGATATGTATGTATTAAGGCAAAATAAATGGGGTTCAATATGTTTAAAATGGCCAGGAGCATTGATCAATGTTCAAAATAATGAACCATAGGGATTGCTTCATGACTGATGCTCTCTCTGGTGGAGAATCCAAATTGATAAGACAGGACTGACTGTTCTGAACAACAGTCACTAGTTCTCCATCATTTGGTTCACCTGTACAAGCATAACAAGAACTGAAGAGCTGAAACAGCTACCTGGGTGATTCCAGAAATGGTTTTAATGCCTTATATCTTCCAAGATTTGCCATCTATTTTGTTCAGGTCCAATGAATAATTGAGGATTATTAGCCAGGACTGAAGGCTTTGAAACTTCTCTCACTACAGAGCAAGTTACCACAGCCAGTCCAGTAGAAATGATTAAATAATCAGAGTAAGAAGTCAGAGGAAAAGGTTCAAGCACACAGACCCAAATGGAAAGATGGTGTTGAATACACTACATTCTTTAAACATTTTGAACTATTCTACCATTTATCAAAAGTCTATTGCATATAGAATTTGTAATCTTACAGGGCAAATTTATGCACACATATATAGAATTACACATATACCTATTCATAGGTATACATACATGTGTATATGTAGATATGCACAGGTTTGTATGCACACATATAAATATACTAAGAATTTTGGAAACCACCCTAGACATTGGGAGAAAAAGAGAAAGTGAGGAAAGGAGGAGGAGAATGTGTGTGTGTGTCTGTGTGTCTGTGTGTGTGTGTGTGTGTGTGTGTGAGAGAGAGAGAGAGAGAGAGAGAGAGAGAGAGAGAGAGAGAGAGAGATCTCCTTGTCAGAAAAGTGTTCACCAACAACCAAAAAAATATTTGGAGAGATAGGCTAAAAGGCAAGGTAGATGACTCAAACACTCACATATTTAATTCATTAGGGATACAGGTCAAAATCCAGAACCAATAAGTACAAGTCAAGGTCATAACAGAATTCATGAACAACATCAAGATACCAGGCAAATTCTGACAGAATAGCTTTATGGTCTTAAAAATTACCATCCTTGACTTTTTATGAGCCAAATCCTTTTGTTTCTTTTTGTTTTAACGATCTTTTTTATGATAAATCTAATCATTGGAAAATATATCAAACTACAAAAGAACAAGGAATAGAATTATATAAGAAACTGTGAAGCTGGAGGGGTTTTTTTTAGGTCTCTATCCACATACATATGTACATAAGAATATTGAAATATATATACATATATATTTGTTTGTATGTGTTATACATATATACTCATATACAATTTTACAAAGCATTAGCCAAATGAACATATATGCTTCTTATGCATTGTTTGTTTTCTTCTATTAAAAATATTATATTGGTGGTTTTAAAAAATCTATTGCTATTTACTAACCATTCCCCTTCTGACAACTGAAGCTTTGCTTCTAATAAATATATTTGTGCACGTACCTGTACTAAATGTGTGTATACATATTATATTTAATAAAACACTTAATAAATGTTTATTGCCTGCATGCCTGACTTAAATGAACAGAACCAAGAGAATGAGTTCTACTCTGACCACAATAACAGTATGAAAGAAGAAAACTTTGAAAGATTACTGAATTTTGATCAAAGTGAAACTCTGACCAAAGTAGGGACCAGTCAGGACTCTGAAGATGAAAGCTCCCTCTTGCATCTCCCCTTGGCAAAAAGGCACTGAACTAGAGGCATAAAATGAGATAAGCACTCCCTTACGTGGCCAATATGTTGATTCATTTTTCTTAACTGTCAATATTTTACTTATATCTATAAATGCCACTATAGATATTATATATTTTTTCACACAGATTTATCATTACATATATATTACATATTAGCTTGTATTTCTATGTTGTGTATGGCTACACAACACAGTCAAACAACCATTAATATTTCAATAGTAGAAAAACATTCAGTCATTATAAGGTGGTCTTAATGCAGGCACATGTGGCTCCGTTTGCCACGTTTGAAGGCAGCATGGTACAGTGGAAAGAAAGCTGAATTGAACTAGGACAGAACATAATTTGAACCCTGTCTTTGGCATTTTTCAACTGTGTGATACTTGGCAAGTGTAGACACAGCTCTAAAAACCCTCTTAGTTCAAGTTCAGTGTGGAGAGAAAATGAGATACTGAACATCTGACAAAGGAGGAGGTTAACTTTGCTCTAACACAATAAAAATAGACAACAAGGATAGAGTGACCCTCAGCTTCTCTGGATGGGGATCCCTTTCATTTCTATCCAATAACTTTTATGGTCTCGGGTACCCACCAAATCTGAGAGGTCCCAAATACATGGAGAACTATTATGCCTCCAGGCCACCAAGCTGTGTCAGGGAAGGTGGATCTGTCAGGGAAGCTACTTCAAGAAAATGTTCCTATTACAGGTTCCTTTTACTGAATGGTTAGTTCCTCTAAATTGGGGAAAGTTCCCAGGATTTTTCATGCCTTCATTCCTTTCCAGACCCCATTTCTTACTCTCTGAGGTTTCCCCACAAGGTCCAGGCATTATTACTTCTCTCTCTCCCCTCTTCCTTTCAATTCCTTTTATATGTCATCATCCCCTATTAAAATGTAAGCTCCTTGAGGGAAGAAACTTTATTTTTAGTTGCACTTGTACAGTCAGGCCCCAATTATTATAACTGACAAATCTCATGATTAAGTGGTTGTGTGTATTCAAATTTGCACTAATCAAAATTATAATCACGCAAATTATAATAATTGGTTCCAGCCCAATGGAAAGATGCAGTGAGAAGTCAAAAAATCCAACTACTTCAATGGATTCATTTTTTTGTACTAAACGAGGCCTCAATCTATTCCCAGTGGTTAGCACAGTGTCTGGTATGTATACTTAAATGTTTATTTACTCAGAATAGGTGTTTAATAAATACCTCTTCAATCCAATAACTAAAAACAAATAATTCTTTTATATAACCCTTTAAGGTTTGCTGAGCACATTTCCATAACAACCCTGTGAGGTAAACACTACAGGTATCAACTCCTCTTTAGCGATGTAGAAACTGAAGCTTTGGAATATTTAGTGATTACTTAAAGTTCCCACAACTGGGATCCTACTCTATTCTACCATTTTTCCCCCCCTGTCACCACTGAATCCTCTCAAACACTAATAGCTTCTAACTGTATTGAGGAGTGGGACATGAAGCAGTTATATTCCAAACTATAATGTGGTGATGATTTAAGACAGGCAACCCTTTCAAAATAAAGAGCACAGTGTATGTATACTATGTACAAAACAGGTTTTCATAACTGAGGACCTACTCACGAGAACTAGATGACACTGAGGAGGAAAATATTAAGAGCCAGATCAAAGTAACCTCTTAGGTGATAGGTAGAATAAAGAGAAAAAATTTTGATGGACAAATAATGTAAGTGCTTAACAATGTTCAGTTGGGAGTTTTCCATTTTAATTTCTCTGACTTTTTCTCTGAACGCAGAAAGAGAAGGAATTGGCGCTTGGGAAAATGACGAGTACTGATGTATGTCCCTGGAGTGAAAAGGCATCGATCTTCTTCTTCAGTTAATTACATTGCTGTTTCCCAGCTCTGTGAGGAGAATTTCTGTTCTTTCAGGCACAAGTAGTGCTCAAGGACACAAGGAATGTGATCACTTCTCTTTCTGGAAGTGTCCCCAGAGTTCTGGGTGGGAGAGGTAGTAATTTGGGACACACTCCTAAGTAAAAAGGAGCCACTCAACCTTCATTCAAGGATGCAACTGTGAAATGAGAATTTTTTTACGATCAAACATTTTTATCTTTATCTTACTTAAAATTTATCTCACTTGAAATCATAGGGTTCTTGTGATGATTACATTTTAAAGCAGTAGAGCTTTATTTATTTCTTTTTAATACTTGCTAGCCCAATTTGTTACTTTACTGCACTATTCATCCTGAAAGAGAAGATTCAGGCTCACCAAAAGCATAGAAAAAATGTGCTTCTACCTGAACCACAAGAGTTCACTTTTGTAAACTAATCCCTAGGTATGTAAGAAAGCTTATATTTAGTGAAATAATACTATGAAAAAACAAAACAATTTTAATGACTGTCATTGACTTATAATATAACTGTAACTTACAAAAACATGTCACTTAATCCTCAGCCTCAGTTTCCTAATCTATAAAATAAGGATAATAAGTAGTAGAAATTTAAAATATAAATATAAAGAGTAATAGACTGATGGATGTAGATGAATCAAGAGGGTATTGATGGATCTCAGTCCAATTCATACTCACATGTCAGTGAAGTGGAGAAGATAGATCACATCTGACTACAGTATGATTACCAGAATCCTACCACAGTCTCTTCTCTTTCCCTATAGCAGATGAGGCTAACAGGACAACTAGGAAAAGGTGAGAGGGAGAGATCCCCTAGAATCCCTCTCCCCAGAGAGTCTGCTCTTTGACTTCTCATCACTTTCAGGAAAAATGTCCAGAAGGTTGAATGTCACAGAGTGGATCCCAAATGTAGGTGGAGCAGAGTAGTAGGTGCAGTATATCACATTTGTGGGGAAGGAGGGGAAAAGGGGTTCCAGTCTTCACACTCAAGCAAAGAGGTGTTCTGCCAGTAGAATGATATAGATAGAGAGGTGGTGAGCAAGAGAGTGGCAGAAGGAAAAAACCAATGGAAAATGATTCATCCATGTTACCTTCCTCTTAAAAACCTAATATTAGGCCTATTAACTGCCTGAGATCCTCACTTTCTATGCTTCCACTTAAGTTTTGTATAAATGAAATTAACTCTAGCCCATTCATAGTCAAAAATCTACTTACCCTAGGCATCTAGATTATATCATCCCCACCTCCCTCAGGGGGAGTGGAAATAGTTAATCACATGTGACAATAAGTATCAGATCAAGAACAAGGGACTGACCTTTGGGCAGTCCAAATCAGTGTAGAGGCTGCCATTGGTCCACTTGAATTAGAGGTGGACCCACAGGAAATGACGAGAGACACTATCTCTTTAAATATGTGGGTTACAACCTGGTAAGAGTTCCAGCTTTGGACTTGGTGCTGAAGGTGCTCAGCTGAGACCTCAGACTGCTTCTACTCTGAATTGTCACGTGGGTAAGTTAGGCTGACTTCCTTGACCTTCCTTGGCGTTTCCAAACTGCCTTAAGTAGGCTTATAGCCTCTCTGATTTCTAAAGTCTTGTGGTTTGTAGCCTAGTTTAATTAGCCTTTTAACCCTCTCTCTCCGTCCAGGCCTCTCCAGGCCTGGACTAGCCTCTCCCTCTCTCTATTTACCTACCTTTTACCTTCCTAATTGTAAATAAACTACCTTAAACCGGATCCTGACTTGGGCCTATTTTAATTATGGAATCAATCTGAATTGTCGATTCCTGGTGACCACATTTTAAATGCATATCTATAAATACCTAAAATCTCCCTCTTACAGTTTCTATAATGCATTACATTTTTATGCCACAAAACCTTATTTATTTGATTTTAGGGAAAAATGAGAGAGAGAGAGAGAGAGAGAGAGAGAGAGAGAGAGAGAGAGAGAGAGAGAGAGAGGTGGGTATTGGACTAAACCTGTGGAAATTAAAAAAAAACACACACTTGGTGAAGAAATCTCTTCTGCCCATACAGATTGGCATCTCTTGAAGTTTAAAGACATAGATGGTTTCATGAGGGCATGGAGAACTTAAGGGATAAGTCTAGGGATATATAATCAAAATGCGCCCTTGGTCAGATTTGAACTCAGGTCTTTCTTAATCTGATGCCAGTTCTCAAGTTGATCTCTGTCATATTTTTTGGCAGTGAATTTAAGCAGATGACCCAACATCTCAAGACCTGAGGCAACTCCCTAAGATTATAAACTGTATTTCATGTCTTAATCTGCTTTAGTAAAGGGAGTCTCTCATCAAAATTTTCCTACAGTGATGAAATCATAGATCCAGAGTGGGGGAAAATGTGTGCATGTTTGCATGTGTGTCCATTCCAGGGAGCTCTCGTTTGAGGAATTTGGCTTACATTCAAATCAATATAATATTTATATGGCTCAGCTTTGGTTTATTGCTACTTTTCCACTGACATATACAATACAATATATGCAACATATAAAATATTCATTAATAATATTATTTGAACAAAACTTCCCCTACATAACTACTTCCCAAGACTGGGGTGAGGAGAAAACAAGCAAAAATTAGCATTTATATTTCGTTAACATGTATATTTAACTCAATTCAGTGAGTACTTATTAAGTGCCTGGAAAAGGAGAGAAGCGTTTAGGAAGCACTCCAGATTTAAGGAATCTATATTTGGTAAACCTATATATGTCTCTCCCATTGTTCTTTCTATCCCAGGCACTGTCAGCAACAAAAGCTTTTACTTTCCCAGGTAGTTACCCAATGAAGTGAGGCTATGAAAAAAAAAAAAAAAAAGAAAAGAAAAATCTTGGTACACTTAAGATCATGTGCTTGATAAAGCTGTTGTCTTAGCCAGACAAAGTGTGAAATTCTTTTCATGGTTTTTAGTCTAAGTAATTTGAGCAGATCCCCATTCAGTCTATCGCCTAGAGCACATGAGTTACTGGGAGGGCTACCCAGAAAAGGTTTCCTCCTGTCCAATTCCTTTTCCACTGATGGAACAAGAAGAGTAATAGGATTAGGTGTCTTTCATTTGGCTCATTTTTTTCTTGGCAGGATGATTCGGTCTCTTCATAATTTGGGAGAGATAGAATTGGACATTTTGTTGTTGTTGTTTTCTGTTTCAATACATTAAAGTTGTTCTACTCCGTTTTACTTCTGATCTGTGGAGCACTTTCTTTTCCTGTATTTGTTCTATGCTGCTGTAAATCCCCTGAGCTTTTCAGTATATGGGAAATTCTTATTAAACTGTCTTCATCTCAAAGTACCCAGGTGCACTAAAGAAAACCCTCCAATCCACAGAGGGCATCCCTACATCATGTATTCTAATCCTGAAGCACAGTAAGTTCACTTTAGGTATTCCTCACTAAGGAGACCGTAAATGGATTCACTATTGATTCCTCCACTAAAATCCTACTTTGATCAGCCTTATAATGTCATGGAAGTAAACCTGGGTTACCAAAGACTTTGCTAGCAGAAGACAAACTCTGCCAGGTCATCTCAATATACAAAGGCTGGATTGGATAATGGAATGCTTATTGTCAAATGGCCAAAGTTGCAGAATGCAAAGAAGGTCATTATCAGAAGGTTGGCTACCAAGTGATGATTTTTCTCAGCCACAACAGCTCATGAAAGCTGCCTATAAAGATGTGAAAAGCTGGATAATGCATCCGTACAGGGAGGATTCATATTTCTCTTCAGTTGCTTCTGCTCCAACCTGGTTCTCTCCTCTCCTGATCTGTGAGAGGTTTTTACCACATCTAGCTGAACCCAGGCCCACAGAATAATTTCCAGTTCCAAATCAGAACATTGAATAATTCAGTGGGTGGGTTTAGAGGACTCTTGAAAATCTGAACAAGGAACAATGGCAACTGGAAATCATAGATCTAGAAAGGTAATGTTTCACACTTAGTGACAGAATATATAGCTTAGTGATCTTATTCTTGTGGGGAGAGCACTTCTCTTTACTTTTCAAGCAATCCTACTGCATCTACATATACAAGCAGTTTTATATACATTTATTTTTTTGTTCAGATACAAATTTTAATGTGGAAAAAAGAACTCCAGGTTTTTGCCATGCAATTTTTAAAAATAAAAATCCTTATCTTCTGTCTTAGAATCAATACTAAGTGTCAGTCCCAAAGCCAAAAAACAAAGAAGCACTAAGCAATTTGGGTTAATTGGCTTGCCCAGGGTCACATATCTAGGAAGTGTCTGAGACCAGATTTGAACTCAAGACCTTCCCATCTCCCGGCCTGGTGCTTTATACACTGAGCTACCTAGCTTCCCCTTGTTGTATGTACATTCAATGACCCTATGACTTTGGAACAGCAGTTCATCAACTGTCTTTCCAGATGTTTTTCATCACAGACTCACTACATCATAGATATGATCCTAGAAAGGACTCTAGAGGACACATAGTTCCATGCCCTTAATTTTCAGATAAACACAGTGAGATACAGAGAGGTTAAGAAATTACCCCAATACCATAGAGTAAATAACAGAATCTATGCTTGAACCTAAGTCCTCTGAATTTTCATATTGGTGCTCTTTCTACCCTTAATCACTTGGAAATAATTAACCAAAGGATAAATCACTGATATTGTATTTGGCACCTACTATGTTCATATCACTATACTAAGATCTTTGGGAGATTCAAGTACTAAAAAATAATGGTATTAAACTCAAATAGAAATTGGGGCCACTCATCTTCATAGGACCCCATATTAACTTAATTTTAAAGTGCAATGTTATTTATGTTTCATTGTATTTTTATTTATTTTGTTAAATATTTCCCACTTCAATTATAATCTGGTTTAGCCTTCACTTAGGAGTGTTCTAGGTCACATAAGACCTGTGAGTCATGTGTTTAATACCTCTGGCATAAGATATCTTCCCTGCCCTCAAAGAGTTTATTATTTAGTAGAGGAAATAAAACATTTACACAAGGAAATTGAACTAATGATTCTAATTCATATATAAAAAATATTAAACGAGTGGGACATACAGTTAGTATACAATTAGTGATCCAATCAACTAAGTGAAAAATTATATTCATAAGATGAGTGATAGATGATTTCCAGCTGCAAGCTGGAAAAGTAAGTATTAAAGCATAAGTAACATCTGAATAGTTAAGAAAGATCTTGGGGAAGGAAGCTCTAGACCAGTGAGGACAAACCTTTTAGAGACTGAGTGCCCAAAATGCAACCCTCATGAGACATGTGAGCTGCTCCCTTACTCCAGACAGAAAAGGGAGGAAGCACTCCAATTGCACTGCTGAGCAGAGGGCTGGCTCATAAAAGATATATCCTAGGGCTGATGGAGAGGGGGAAGGGAGCAGCCCGCTCTGTCATGTGTGCTGTAGATTCACCAACAGGGTTACAGGCTGTGGAAATCAGGATACCAGGGTTTAATACAATACAATATGATTCAATAATTATTTAATATGGACAAAACACCATGCTATATTCTATGGGAGATAAAAAAAAGTTTAGATAAGGCAGTACTTGAATTCAAAAAGCTTAGAGTCTAGTTTAAATTCTGACTCTGCCATTTTCTTATTGTATGAGTACTGGGAAGTCATTTAAAAGCCTTTGAACTTTAGCCCTCTTTACATAAAACGGAGGAGGAGCTTGGATTAAGTAAACTCTAAAATACTTTCCAGGTATAAAAATATATGGTTCTATGGAGAGGAGACAGACTTTTAACTACAAATGAGAAATATATTAAAAGAAAAACAGAAAAAGTCCAAATAAGCAGTTATAATAGCAAATAGAAAATTTTTTCTTGAGGATTCATATAGAGGAAAAGTAGAAGATGTAATTGGGAAAATCAGGTTGAGGGGAAAATATTGGGAATTCCAGTAAAGATGGAAGTGTTAAAGGTTATGGTCAAATATAGCTCGGCATTTCCATGCAAAGACTTAAAAGGGTGCCAGGCAAAGCAATAATCAATAAAAACACAGTCTATCCCGCACACACAAACACACACACAAAATATGTCAAAAGCCTGCAGGTATTCAGCTAGAGAAGAACAAATTTGGACTTGAACCTACGCTCTAAAGCCAGCAGGCTTTCAGCCCTGGACTCTCAGAGCTACAGCAGAGTACAAAACCAACTCCCAGTAGTTCATTCTACAAAAAGACAGTGATGGCTCTACCCCAAGCAGTGCATAGATGCCCCAGAGCCCTCCAAGAATCATGAGCCTAACTGATTTCTCATATACTGTTAAAGGAACAGCAAGATAAAAAGCCAGCTCTCAGCAGATGACTACCTAAGAAAAAAGAGACAAGGTAGAGATACTCAGACAGTGTGCTGGGGTGACCTTCAGGAGGCTTGAAATAAGCAAGATTTCAGAATCTAGTTGGGGGCCATTCACAACCATATTTAAGGGGACAAAGCCTACTCCCAGTTTGGCATTTTGCACAAGAAAATAAGATTTGAAACTGAGGAGTGTACTTATGTTGGATCACTTGAAGGTTGATTTAAAAGACAAGTATTGAGGGAAATGATGGGTCTCAATCACAACCCTGTACCCAGAAACCTTCCAAAGTTTGGATTGCATAAAAGGAAAGGGAGGAAAATCAGGGACCAATCATATAATTCTGCAGGATAGAAGATAGAGTCAGAAGTAAACAGAAGAAAACTTCTAATGAAATGAAAAAAAAAAAAACCTCTAGTTTTCCAAGAAGAAAACAATCAGAAAAAGAGTAATACCACAAAAAAGAAGTAGTACCCAAGGAAGTGGCTAATGAGTATGGTTTTGCCATAAGTATTAGAAGAGTAGATGAGGGGAAAATGAAGATATAAAATATGAAATTATCACTTGAGAAAATAAAATTAGGAAAATAAATAACAGAACTGTAGGTGGAACATAAAACTCAAGTAGGTATACACATTGAAAAATAGAATTAACAGAATAGAAGGCAATAAACAAAATGAGAAGAATGAGAAATGAAAGGACCATGTGAGACATGTACTATCAAAAATAATTAACCTAGGGGGCAGCTGGGTAGCTCAGTGGATTGAGAGTCAGGCCTAGAGACGGGAGGTCCTAGGTTCAAATCCGGCCTCAGACACTTCCCAGCTGTGTGACCCTGGGCAAGTCACTTGACCTCCATTGCCTACCCTTACCACTCTTCCACCTATAAGTCAATACACAGAAGTTAAGGGTTTAAAATTAAAAAAATTAACCTAGAAAATGGGTCACAGAAAGATGATTTAAGAATTATCATAATGAGAGAAACAACAGCATTGAAAATAGATGACTGGCCTTAGAGTGAATAGAACTTTAGTTCAAGTCCTCCCTCTGATACAGAATAACTAGTTGCTTAACACTGGGAAAATCTATTGGGAATTTACAATGTCATAAAAACAATCATTAATCCAATTTGAAAACAGAAAAAAAAATGATTTCCTGAAAACTATGACCAAAAGGACAACCTGGATGCCTATTACAATAAATAATAAAATAAATCCTCTCATTTATTAGAATTAAAGGACAAAGCAAAACTAGAAATACTTTAACAAATTCCTTCCTAAAAGTAACCCCAAATTGAAATTATTAAAGGGTTTTTCAGACTAAATCTGGAACTTTTAGGTCAAATAAAAGATACTGTAAGCAGCCAGAGAGTACCTAAATAGAGTCATCCCTTCCACTTGGCGGAGTTTTGGGTATAGTCCCCAGTGATCTAGAAAATCAGAGTAAAATGTTTGGGCTCTTGCTTTGTACCAGAAGTGAAGTCTGATTTTTTTCTTTTTCTTTTGTGGGGTGATTACCATACTTTGTGTAACATCTGGGTTAAGTGTTTGATCATAGGCTAAACATAAGTCAATATTTTCACATTCTTTAAACTAATGATGAATTTTTACTTATTTTAACTTTAAAAAAGAAATTGTGTATATTTGTGGTATTAAAATATAAACTATGTTGATATTATATAATACTACACATATATTTTATGCATTTCTGAGTTTCAGAATGTTTTCTGGTGTCATCTGCTGGCCTTTATAGGGCATCTACAGCTTCCACAAAACGCCACAAAAATTCACATTTAATTTCTTATTCCAACTCACACCATATATCAAAACCACAATGGGGAAAGTCATGATGTGGAAAGGATACCTGCACTAAAAACTAAATTCAGATTGTACATGATTATGCTGCATCTACTCAGAAGTAATGATTAAATATATCTCCTCCCTAAGGAAGCAAGGTAGCATGCATATGAAATGTTATATATGCTATAAAATCTAGTCTCTGGGTTAAATGATTTTATTGAACTGTATTTGGGGACCTTTTTAAAAGATCTTAATTAGAAGAAATGATGGGGCAGCTAGGTGGAGGACTGGATAGAGAACAGGGTCTCAAGTCAGGAAGATCTAAGATCAATCCATATCTCAGACTCACCATCTATGACAGTGATGGGCAATCTTTTGAGCTTGGTGTGTCAAAATTCACCAAAAAACTGAGCATAACTCAGGTGGTGTGTCACTTTGAGAAAATCACCAAAATTTCATGATAGTTATAGTTTAAATAACAAAAATGTATAATTATAATATATAATTGTATTTAATAAACCAAAATAGGTAAATTAATATAGGTAGAATTGTCATCTATAGTGCAGAGAGTGTCTACACTACACTACAACAAATGTTTCATCCTCGGCATGCAGCCTCGTACTTCTCCGTATGCGGCTGCGTATCATCGAAAATGACTACATGTGTCAGTGCTGAATCGTGTATCATAGGTTTGCCATCACCAATCTATGAGATGTCATCCAAGCCACTTAACCCTGTTTACCTCAGTTTCCTCATCTGTGTGAAAGGGAAATTTATCATCTTAACTTTCAATCAAGTACTTGGAGTGCTCTACCTTTGTAACTTTATCAGTTAGGAACTTGAGAATCCTTTTGATAAAAGTTCACATCCTCAGAGGACTGGAAGTGGATCCCACAGGCTTTGCCCCCAGGCAGTGCCAGGAAAATTAAGAAACTTTGAATGGTTCCTGAGATGTGATAGACCAGCCCACAGAGAAAGGAAAGCGAAACCAGAGAGATAAGTGACTTGAAGAAAACTGCTTATAAGAAAGCCAGCCAAGGGCATTCTCATTCACTCTGCTGCTTTGGTGGCTCCTTCTGAGGGAGGATTTCTGTACTGGTGTCTTTGCCTTGGACTTCTTCATTGGAAATTGATTCTGTGCTGGTAAGACTCTTGCTGAAGAGACTACTGTGACTCCTGAGGGAGCCTTTGTGGGAATTGAGCTGGATTTCTTTGGATCTGGACTTGGGGGATTTAGCTAAGCAATATTTTCTACCTCCTTCCTACATTTCCTTCCCTTACTATCACAATTTTGCTGTAAAAAATTACTCAATCTACTACATACTCATAGTTTAATTTTTAATTTTTGTAAACAGCAACCACAAAAATTCTTTTTAAAAAAAACATTATTACCTTTGCAAACCAAATTTTTAACTATTACATTTCACCACCCAATTTTAATTATTACATCTGTCCATTGAATTGGAAAAGGATATGGCAAACTATCACATTTTCTTTTCTAAGAAAATCTCATACGGGGTCACAAAGAATAAGTCATGACCAATATGACTGAACAGTAGCAAAACAGCTAGAAGGAATGGCTTACCTGGTAGGCCCGGGAAAGACCAAACATTCAGATATGAATGTAATATAAAAGTATAAAGAATCAACAAACTTTTTAAGACATTAAACAATGAAAAAAGAAAAAGAATGAGGTCAAAAGTAGACTGAGGTAGTAAGCATCAAGGTATATGCTTGTTGCAGTGAAATAAGCTGAACTTGGAGAGGACATAAATTTGTTTGTCACAACTCTGTCACCTTCATTTCAATTCTCTAAACCCCCATTTCCTTATCTGTAAAATTGGAGTCTGATTATCTCTAAATTTTCTTTGAGGTCTACCTTCTATACACCAATTGTCAATAAACTTAGGATTTGGGGATTTACTGCAGTCTGTGTCTTCTTTTAGCCTCTTTGCTCTAACCTTACAATTTTCCCCTCTCCTTTATAAACTCCAAACTTATCTAGAGGCAGGATGGAGACCGATTTTAAGGAATAAAGTGTAAAAAATTGAGGAACCAGTGTGTAAAACTTCTGATTAAAAATGGGAATTTATCAATTAACAAGTTATTACGAACTAAGTAGGTATAAAGAATAGAGTACTGAACTTAAAATCAAGAGGACTTAAGTTCACGTATTTTCTCAGACATTATTTTTTACTTTAGTCAAGTCATTTAGCCTCACTCAGTTTACTCATTCATAAAAGGAGGAGTTTGGATTTAGTGGTCTCTCAAGTCCACTAGACCCTCTATTTCAAAATATGTAGTGTCAGAGTGATTATAAACATCTTCTAAGTTCTACATATTGTGTTTTGTGCTTTGGATAAAAAGACAAAGGTGAAACAGTTTCTATCATCAAGGAGTTTGTAGTCTTTTGGAAGAGACAACAGATACATTGTCATACACACATATACACACTATACACACACACACATTTTTTATTTATCCAGTCCAATGGAGCTAAGCTAATCAAAAATATCATGTCATAAAATGACCCATGCATTTATTGCTTAATTATGTCTGATTCTTCATGACTCCACAGACAAGGTTTTTTTTTTTTTTTTTTTTTTGGCAAAGATACTAGTGATACTCCTAGGAAGAGATTAGATATACTTCTCATTATGTCCCCATTTTAAAGATGGTGATGAACTGAGCTAAAAAGGGGTTATGTGACTTGCACAGAGTCACACAGCTAATAAGTGTCTGAGCATGGATTTAAATTTACATCATTCCATCTCCAGACTCATTGCTTTATCTACTGCCTCACCTAGCTGCACTATTACTGCATGCATTACTACTGAGTTCAATTTGTTGCCACCAAATTTATTTTAAATTGATTCAGCTATAACCTCGATGTATACAAGCCTACAGAGGAATTTCCAGATGTAGTGTAAAGGTGACAACAGGAAGATGTCCATTAAATGTTATGAGACAGTACAGAGAGATAACTTAATTCTTAGTCTAATCATTTCCCAACACTCTGGATTGCTAACAGCTTCCCTAAACCTACTTGCCTCTCCATGGTGGTGTGTTCAATATCTTGGCAAGCTTAGAAACATAAAGCTCTGACTTCAATGACCTGTCATTACAGAAAATAAGAGCCGGCGATTAAAAGGGGCTAGTATAGTGGTAAATTATAACCCACTCAGAAAAAGATGGTGAGGTTTTATGATACTGTGATAAGAGGTTATACTAAATAAAGGACATAAATGTTTTATTTGAGTTTGTCCATTAAGAAGAAACAGTTTGCTGAGTTTTAGCTCCAATATCCTTAATAACATATTACCCATCATCACTAAGACGTTGAGCCAAATTCTTTCAATGACTAAGCTATGCTTAAGAAATTGAATTCACTCCTTCCAACCACAGGGCCATAACTGCGTAAAATATATTAGTAAGAAGAATGATTTAATAGATCTTTCACATTTGCTTAAGAGGCAGTTTAGGCACCAAAAGATCCTGAATCACTGGATCTTCTTGGTATAAAGGCAAGTTAGATAATCTTGCCTGGCTTCTTGATTAGGACTACCCATTTTAAATCTTTATTCCAGAACAGAGAGGTGAAGCCAACCAACCGGAACATACACCAATCAATCTGAGTACAGGGGAATATGCATATGCACATACGCATGTGCACACACACACATACACACACACGTACACACACACACACAGGCCATACAGGCCAGACACTGCACAGAAAACACATTCCCTAGATTTTACTTCTATATTCCTGTTATAATACCTTTTAGTATTTGGATTTATGGGAGATATCCAAATCCTTCTAATAATTACAGTGTGATAAATCCTTATAAACTACAGTTCACTAAGCTGTTGGCTTGGAAAGTTGATTATTTGTTTTTTTGAAATGGATAATTTTTGTGTATATATATATAACATAAATATAATGTGTATATGTGTGTATGTTATTACACACTCCAGTATATATACTCTCTGAAGAAAAAATATCATCTTATTAATTGGTTTAAGAATCTGTGCTTTCCTTGTTCTAGGAACTCCATTTGAAAATAATATATAACTTGAAAGATAAGGCTTACAGAGTATCTTGAGACTTCCATAGTTTAAAGGACTTGTCTAAGATTTCACATCTACTCAGTGGGAATTTACAATCAGATATGAGATTTGAACCTTGCTTCCCCTAACTCCAAGTACAACAGGTCAGATCTTGCTGAATCTACGTATAGTAATGATCCACTCTACTGTTATGCCTTTCTTCCCTTAACCATAATGACTACATCAAAACAATCACTATATCATAATTCATTTCTTTCCTCAGAATAGAGAAAACATAAAGATGGAAATTTCAGTTAATTAAAAATAATAGGACATATAAAAAACAGATTGAGAAACTTGAATAAATGATGCCATTGACCTTAGAAATTCTTTTTTATGGCAACTAGAAGTTGTTAAATCTGGATTTTACTTTTCCTTCATTACTCGTACCTTCTCCAAGAAAAAAAAAGATCCTCCAAATGACAAATAGGAAAATAAAGAGAAAACATAAAAGATAAACCTAATAACTTCACTTACTGTTATTGATTTCTCTTCCTTCTATTTATCAATGTGGTGAATAATAAAGTAATTACTTTTCATTTTTCTTAGAGACACTACAGTTATGATAAACGTTCCAAAATGTCCATTTTGAAGGCCTGTCCAGAAAACATAGGCCAGACAGTCTGTACAGAAAACATCCCTAGATCTTACCCCAACATTCAAGTTACAACATCTTTCACTATTTGGATTTATGGGGGTTGTCCAAATCCCCTTAATAATCACAGTGTAATGAATCTCTGTGGTCAGGTAGCTGTAGGCTCAGGAAATGGATTATTTTTTAAGGAATAAAATGAGTGGACACAGACACAATATTAATGGCAAGCCTAATCCCCTCCCTGTTTTGCTTTCCCTTTATTAAAATGTTCAGTGATTGAACTGGTAGCAGTCAGAGTTGTTACAGCTGAATATAACACCAGAAGGAAAGGTGGTGTGGGGGGAATCTGGCATTCATGCCAGGACATTTATAGTCATTTAGAAGGATGTAGGACTCTTCTCATGAAAGGGGAAACAATCTTTAAAGCCTAAGGAATGCTTTGTAAACTAAAATGTATATGATTATCTTTGGCTCAAACAAAGAGAAAACGTACCTTTTCATCTCCCAAAACATTTATTAATCATTTCTTTAGGAACTGAAATTTATAAAGAGAAGTTCATCTTTGAGGCTACTTTTTAAAGTAATAATTGGAGTCCACTTCTGTATGGCTTAATGATATGTCCAGAATAATGTTAGCATGTAACAGATCTTCTATCTTGCTTAGCAATGTCACAAAATGAAGCTTTTGGTTATCTTAAAATATAGAGTATCTAACCGATTCAAACCATTGTCCAGGTTAAGAAAATAAGACAAAGTTCAGCTGACTTCTTTGAGGACCACCAATTCCTTACTGGGGTGCTGGGAGGTCCTTACTCTTCATCTTATGTCCTCTCCAATTTGATCCAACAATTGCATATTAAATATCTACTCTATAGAAGATGCTGCGCTAAGTGGTGCTACCAATGCAGCTAGGAACAAAACACAGTCAGTGCCCTGCAGCACTCTCAGGTTCCCAGAACCTATGGCCCAGCCGTATCAGAGGGAAAAGGGAATGACTTAAAATGTACTGTCAAGGGCACAGCTAATGATGACTTAGTGGCAGAGATTCATCACTGCCCAACTCTTCATTTTCCCAAGAAAAATGACACTTTGTTTTATGTCCTGGTCTACAAGACACCGTGCTAGACACTCAGAGCAAGGAAAAACAGATACCCAAGGACAGCCGACCAAGAACAAAAGATTCACACAGCCACAATGCTCTATCATCTAGAGATCACTGAAAGAAATTGCAGGTGGGATTCCTGAACTACTGTCAGTGATCTGAGACAGTCTGTGGAGAACAAGAAAGGTATTAAACGAATGGAGCAGGGCAAATGCAGTCCTGACATTTTTTTTAAAGAGAAGAAAGTGAAGCCTGTAAAGCACAAACCAAGGAATTTAACTTTGTTGCCAAAATACTGGGAAGCATTATTAACACAGGAGTATTTAGGAAGAGAAATAGTGGCCACTAAAGCCAGCATGGGTTCATTAGGAAAAGGTTATGGCGTTCTAGCATCCTTTCCTTTCTTGACAGGAATAGTGCCTGGTAGAGCAGAGGAATGTTGTAAACATGGAATACATATGTTGTGATTGTCCCAGCTTCTTTTTTCCCAGAGGAAAGCTGGCTTTATCTCCTCCTCAAGATTCTGGGGGTACCCCGGAGGTGTTAGAGATATCTCTTTCTCTCTCTAATGCTATTGGCTTTAGCTCCTGTGGTGCTGTGATTTCCTCCCTCCTTTAACCACCAGTAATTAAAGCACTAGTTCCATTTCACCAATTAACATCAATTAGATTTAACAAAGGGATATTTACTTTGAAGATATAGCAAGAACAGAAGTATAAACAGTGGGAGAGAATGGGGGAAAAGTCCCCCTAGCTGTTCTGCAATCTCACCAGCATGAGCCATCAGTTATGCTCTCTCAGGAGAGGGCAAACGACTTTATGGAAAGGAGAGGATTCTATTCCCCATCTCAGGCAGCTTAGACATCTGTTGCCATCTAAATTGCCTGCCTCAATTGTTTACCATTGCTGTTATTACTCATGAATCTGTTTTCCTCTTTATATGAAAGGAAATCAGGTAACTACCAAATCCTTGTCTGATGTGAGTAATGCAGGTAGATATTCCGGAAGGAGTTTTGAGCCCTACAGAGAGACAAAAATATAAATCCCCGCCTTAGTCTGCCTGTGGTATGAGAAGAAAAGGAAGGAGGAGACATGGATCCTGTATGGAAGTCCCACAAGCAAGAGAGGCATATTAATATGATAATGTTAGATAAACATGATATTCATAAGAGAAGCCTACAAGAAGAGATATGTCTAAATAAATAGATGCATAATAATAAGAAGAAAATTTAGCATTCGTATAGCACTTTAAAGTTCACAAATCACTTTACAAATATCTTCACAGGGAGATTGATGTCATTTTATAGATGAGGAAACTGAGTCAGAAAGAAGTTAAGTAAGTTGCCTGGGGCCACATAACTAGCAAATATCTGAGCCTGGATTTGAACTTATATCTGCCAGACGCTAGAGCCAATGCACTATCCCCTGCATCATCTAACTGCTTGTAGATATACTTATATGTATATGCATGTATATATTCATATATGTGAATGTCATGCATGCATGCATTTCTATATACATACATCATACATGTTGGTATGCATGCATAGACTGAGAAAAAGATGATAGATAGATAAATTGATTAATAGATAGTTAGAAATAGAGATACAGTTCATTAAATAGAAAGAATTTACTGAGACGATTCCTTGATGCAAAAGTAAGCAGAGCCCAGGCAGGACCTACAGGCTGTTGATATTCTAAGGACATGAGGCTGTTCCTCATATTTCTTAAATCTAGAATAGGACCTATTGCTACCAACCCTATCCTTAATTGTCTTGTCTTTTCTTGCTCCGTTTGGTTATGGTTCAGCTTAGGGCAACTATTCCTCTTAAAATCTCTTGTACATGTAATGTTTTAGCTCCAATTCCTGCTTCTGCTCGATCCCACCCCTTGTCTGGGAGACATTTCCTTTAAAAGGCTGCACTAAATTAGCAGATTATTATCTTTCAAATCAACTCAACCTAAACTGATGAAATTTCTACAGTATATAAGGACTTGTGTTGAGAGACTGTTGCTAAAAAGATGAAAATTAAAATGGTCTATGTTCAATGAGTTTAAAGCCTAACAGGGAGACTATAACATGCATACAAAAATGTAATATGTATTTTTTAATTCTTACAGGGGAAAAGGAGAGATGCAGACAAGCTGCCATAAACCATTTGAGTAAGAAAAAGGAACCATTTTCATTAAGGTGTTGGAACCGGGATGAACATATCATGGAATGTTTCAGAGAAAGGGATAGCACTTTATCTAGAACTTGGAGAGGAGGCTATCAATAGGCAAAAACCTGAACAGAGTGCACTGTGGGAAACCAAAAGTGCTTTTGCAAATGCTTGCAGGCAGAAGGATTGGAGGGATAAAACTGAAGAATAGCAGGTAATCCAGTAGAATTAGAAAATAGTGTGTGAAGGGGAAGCACAATAAAGTTAGTATGGGAAAGTAATTTGGATCCAGATTATAGAGGGCCTTAAATGTCAGGATAAATGTCACAAAGTCCTGATATGATGCTTTACCATGGCATAAAGGTGATCCTTGGTTCATAAAGGCTATGCCATGGGAGCACAATTTCTAAAGTATTAGAAAAAGCTTTTTTTGTTTGTTTGCTTTCCTAGTTGCTATTTAGTGATGCCTGACTCCTTGCAACTCCATTTGAGTTATGATGATACTGTTGTGAATCATCCTTCTCCAGCCCATTATACAGATGAGGAACTGAAGCAAGTAAGGTTAAGTAACTTGCCCAGGGTTACACAACTAGTGTCTAAGGCCAAACTTTGACCCAGAAAGACTCATATTCCTGACTCCAGGCACTTCTGTCCGTTGCACCATTTAGCATTAGATAGCTGCTTTAAGAAAAGTTTTGGTTACAAGGTCACAAATAATTGATGCTGACTAGTCATGGAACAGCCTAGCTAAATTACAGAAAGGTTCACCACCTAAAGGCCAATCACTTCATCCTGAATTCTTTGGCCAAAGCAACACATAAAATAAAGAAAAATGTCAATTGTGTGACCCCTAACCACTTTTTCAATGAAAGTAACTCAGGATCCTAAGAATTAAGCAGTTTTTAGACCTATAAACAATAACTTAGCAGTTAGTATTCCAACTATTCAATAATCAACATATCAATAACCTCTTGGATAAAACAATTACATTGAATTTAACATTTTTCCCATAAATGAAGGCAAAAGAAAGCCACAATTAAATGGAAGGATGGCTCGGAAGTTCTACTGAGAGATAAATGAAAGAATGATGGCGTTAAATGGCTTTATTATGGCTCATGTAAATTAAGTATATGGCAATGCTGGTACAGATCATAACAAGAGGAAAAATTCTAAATCCTACCAAATTAAGTTAACATATTTTGTTGCTCAATAACTCAAAAGTGAAAGAAGACATAAGAAAGAATGAGAAGAAATATGTTAGGAAAATTATTTCAAAAATAAAAAATAAAAAATGAGCAACCAAAAGTTTGTATTTAGCACATAAAAGTCTCATGTAAATGCTTTCTTCAGAAAAAAATGTGAAAGCTTTAGACATAGTAAGCACTAGTGAACATCACCAAAATAAATTAATTGCATTTTAATAGGTAGAAAATTATTTTCTATTTAGGAGTTGTTCTAAGTATATGATTATCAACTGTGAATGATTTAACTATTATCAGCAAATGCAAGGATCCAGGACAACTCCAAGGGACTCATGATGAAAAAGGTTATCCACTACCGTAAAAGGAACTGATGGAGTCTGAATGCAAATTGAAGCAAACTATTCTTCACTTTATTTCCTCCAAGAATTTTTCTCTAATGTAAGCAATAGTCTTTTTCACACCATGATGAACATGGAAACATGTATTGTATAATTACATATATACCTGTTATGTAATATTACCTACTGTCTTGGGAAGGGATGAAAGGAGGAGGAAGGGAGAGAACATAGATCACAAAATGTCAGAAAATAGAAAAAATTATTAAAGATTGTATTGGTGTAATTTTTTTATTTTAAAAAGGGAACTATTCTAGAATCAGCTGCTTATATAATAGTCAGACTATCTCAGGATCACAATTGTCAAAGATATGGATTTGGAAGAGATGTTAGATGTCATCTAGCCAAGCCTCCTCATTTTACAGAAGAGTAAACTGAGGTCTAAAGTATTTAAGTAATTGGCTCAAAGCCACTCAAGTAGTAAGTGGCAAAAGTGAGATTTAATGCATGTTCTCTGACATTCTACTATACTATCCTGATTTTTTTTTACTCAAAGATATTTTATTTTCCCAATTACATATGATGCCTGGTTTTTTATAGGAAATATCAGAGTTAATTTGAAACCAGAAGAATAAAAATAACAAAATGTATAGAATACAATGAAAATGACTCTAATCTGACACATTTAAATAAGCTGTCAAAATTTAAAAATAGTAAATAAATGGATTGACAAAAATAGTTGCTAAAGTGGTTTAACCAATATATATCAGTTGTCATAATGAGACCAAAAAAACTCAGAATCATTTGTGCCTGCAAATATTTAATCTCCTTGGCTAGTGGAATAACATGACAACCAAGTGCAAACAAATTTAGAATAAAGCAGGAATTAAAGATGTGTCTGTTATAATGTGGTTTATTTCTCACCTACTGCTCATTTTTCCTTTATAAACTCATATTAAATCTTAGAATGAAGTCCAAAAGTCCCCAATACTTTGCTGACACTCATTGAACTTTAATGAAGGGCAACAATCCCAAACTCTCTCTGCAACCAACTTTCTTCTCTCTATCCTATCCAAAAGCAGTCAAACTGTACCTTCTGTCTAAGTTGTTCTTACAAATCTCAGGGAAGGCTTGAATTTACCCTTAAAAACCTCCCTAAACTCAGAATCCAATTCTTTTTCTTAAACGCATTCATAAAATAGAAACAAAACCTTTTATATATACAGGTATAGCTGTTGAGAGCATAAAATCTTCTTTCCCTCCACACACCTAATCCTTCAATACATGGAGGATTTTGCAGAGTAAACAATGAGAATCTCTTTATTTCTCAGGCCAGAATTGTTTGATTTTTTCATTTTTTTTTTATAAAATTGAAAGTTGTAAATTTAGAAAATAGTTCTGGATAGTAAATACATCTTAGTAACTCCGTAGCCTTTATGTAAGGCTGGGATCTCAGAAATGGAAGGTACCAGAGTAGACACCTAGTCCAACCCAGAACTAAGTTAAAATCTCTTCTATAACATCATCAAGAATCTCAAAGATGATGTCTTCTATTATAAATTGCCTTTAAAATAATAGACTCTTTAAATCCAGTTTTGATGCCTCATCATGACAGAGTTAAACCCTGGCTTTGCAATGACTCTGCAAACCCAGCTCAGTCAGATACTACCAAGTTGGAAACTCTTCAATATCAGACCCAGGGTCAGCCTCATGTTTACCATGGGATGACTACCTAACTTCAAAGCCGCTCATAAACAAGTTGGCAATATGGACTTTTTGGCCACAGCATCTGAAAAAGACTATATTCTAAAGCACAGGTTGTCTGCATTCTATACTGGTCAGTGCAGAACTCACATGAATGAAATTGTGTGTCTTTGAAGTAATGAGATAAACATCCCTTACACAAGGCAGAAGATTTTAAAACAATTTGAACAAGATTTACGGGGCTATGAATTGGCTTCATTAAGCAATATATTTATTTTTCTTATCATTATTGTAAAAAGACTACATGATGTAATGTATTTAGCTTTAGAGTCAAGACAATGTGGGTTCAAATCTGGTCTCTAACGCATGATGGCTGTGACCCCAAATATGTGTCATTTAAACTCTCAATGATTCCCTCAGGCAATTCCTTATTATGACAAGTTACAGAACAGTTGCTTATATGTGTGCTCAAAGGAAGTTTCCTCAAAAGGGAGCTCTCTAGGTTAATGAAATCACAGGGCTGGATCTTAAAAATAATCACTGTCATCATTACTCTGATAAGAATGAAAAATATCTGGAAAAAAATGTTTGCCTAATCAGAAATCTTTTTCAACCCAAATTTTCAGACAGTTTGTCTTCATGAACCTGCTGCCTTCATTCTGTCATGGCTTCATTAATGAATACCTCCATCTCTGACTGTGGGACTTTTTTCTTCCTATATGACCAGTTGGTTTGTTTGTGTCTATTTTCCCCTACTATTTCAGGACTATAATCAGTGCAAGCAATGACCTCCATGATAACCTGATAGCATATGCCTTTTCTCCTTCCAGTTGTCTCCTTCAACTCACAATACAATTTCTGTCATTTCTCTGCTCTACATTCCCAGCCCAACAGAACAGAGTGATGGCAAGAGTAACTTCAAAGGTGATTATATTTGTTGTTAGCACCCCTTGGCTAAGAAGACACTTCCAAATTGTCAGCATAGGAATTTTTTCCTTGTCATAATTGTATTTTCTTAATAAACCAAAAGCTAGGCAATATCATAAAAAATATATGTTAGCTTCTAGATCAGTTTTTCTAATTACCTTAACACCAACATTTTATTGTAAAAAGGTCAATTTTAGCACTTCAAAGCATGACAATGTCACAGTTAGAAGAAAACCCAGTGTCCACTTAAGTGCAGAAACAAGCCATTTTCGAAGTTTCATTTAAAGATTGACATTGAAGAAAAATCCGCTATGTCTCAAGGCAGTCAATTTCACTTTTGGAAAGCTCTAATGATTTTTAAGACCTTTTTCCTTACATCTAGCTGAAATTTGTCTCTTTACAACTTCCACCAATTGTTCCAAGTATTGTCTTGTAAGGCCAAAACCAAACAAAAACAAATTCTAATCTTTCTTCCTCATGATAGTTATCCAAAATGGGAAAGAGTTATAATATTCCTTCTTGAGTCTTCTCATCTCCAGACTTACCATCCCATGGTTTCTTCAATTTATTCTCTTGCGGACATGGACAGGTAGCCCTTCAACATAGTGATCGCCCTCCTCTGTAATCTACCCAGTTTACTGATATCCTTTCTAAAATGTGATATTCAATATGTCTAAAGATGTCTGACCAAGTCAAAGTATAACATTATTTCATTATTCCTTAAATCTAAAACTTTCTTAACATGGCTTAAAACTACATTTAATAAAATTAATTAAAATTAAAATATTCTCCCTTATCTAGGATCTTTATGTCACTTCATTTCTTCATACTACAGATCAACTTAGAAGATATTTTTATGAACATTCTTTAATTTTGCCATTAAAGGGATATAGTAAACTGTAGTTGACTACATAATAGTATTAGTTTAAAAGGGAATGTTAAATATTATTTTAAATCCTTTTTTTCCTCATAGGGTTTTAGAAACTGAAGGGACCTTAGATAGAATTTAACAGTTTTTAATACTAGTGTTTTTACAGAAAAAAAAAGTGAGGCACTGAGAGGTCTTGTGACTTGCCCAATATCACATGACTAGCTATTGACATATGTAGGGCAAGAATGCCAGTCCATATGACTCCCAGTTCAGTGCTCTTTTTTCATAAGCATTTCAGTTTTCTACATTTTAAAATCAACTAGTTATTACTTTATGGTTCAACTAATTTATAATAGACACATAAACTCTCCAAAAGTGTTATGCCTGCCATCCCAATGGCTAAAGATTAAATTTGGTCCCAAATCGAGAGTTCTTATTCTCCTGTGGGCAGGAAGACCTTTCAAAGAAAAGTGAGGAAAATCTCTTATAACGGTTCCATGCCTAGCCCAAAGCTATAACATCCTAAACTTTGTCCTAATCAATAAGAGGTTAAGGATAAATAAAGCTAAAGCTCCCTTAGCAGTTTTATCAGCTCAATTGGCAATCATCAGCAAAGAAAATCTAACTTGGATGTTGTTTTAAGTCTGAAAGGAAATACACTGGGAAAAGAAGTCAGGGAGTCTTAGGATAAGAAAGATAAATTGTGAATGATATATTTTTTCTCTCTTGTCAAAAAACAAAACTTTAAAAATAAAAAATCAGGGGGAAGCTGGGTAGCTCAGTGGATTGAGAGTTAGACCTAGAGACGGGAGGTCCTAGGTTCAAATCCAGCCTCAGACACTTCCCAGCTGTGTGACCCTGGGCAAGTGACTTGACCCCCATTGCCCACCCTTACCACTCTTCCTTCTTTGAGCCAATACACAGAAGTTAAGGGTTAAAAAAAATAAAAAATAAAATGTCACTTTAATACCTCCACATAATAGGCACTTAATAATTAATTTCTGTTATTTTTTGTCATAAAGAATAGATTTTTTAAATTAATTTTTTATTTTTAGAAAAATTTTTCATGGTTACATAATTCATGTTTTTACTTTACCCTTCAGCCCCTCATATTCCCCCCTACCCCATAGCTAACTCACATTTCCACTGGTTTTAACATGTGTGGTCAGTAAAGACTTATTTACATATTATTGATAGTTACATTGGTGTGGTCCTTTCAGGTCTACATCCCCAATCATGTCCTCATCAACCCAAGTGTTCAAGCAGTTGTTTTTCTTCTATGTTTTCTCTCCTGTAGTTCTTACTCTGAATGTGGGTAGCATTCTTTTCCCTAAATCCCTCAGAATTGTCTTGGGTCATTGCATTGCTGCTAGTACAGATGTCCATTATATTTGATTTTACCACAGTGTATCAGTCTCTGTGTACAACGTTCTGGTTCTGCTCCTTTCATTCTGCATGAATTCCTGGAGGTCTTTCTAGTTCACATGGAATTCCTCCAGTTTATTATTCCTTTGAGCACAATAGTATTCCATCACCAACATATACCACAATTTGTTCAGCCATTCCCCAATTGAAGGGCATACCCTTGCTTTCTAGTTTTTTGCCACCACAAAGAGCGTAGCTATAAATATTTTTGTACCAGTCTGTTTATCTATGATCTCTCTGGGGTACAAACCCAGCAATGATATGGCTGGATCAAAGGGCAGGCAAAGAATAGTTTGTTTGTTTGGTTTTTTTTTTTTTTTTTTAGGAAGGTAGATAAGGAGGAATACTGAAGTAAATCTAGGTAATGTGAAAACTAAAAAAAAAAATACAAAACTGAAATATATCTATATAGAGATAGAGATATCACCTATGTATTTATTATTACAACCAAAAGAGATAATTCTGTGAACTGCCTTATAAATTCTAGCTAGCTGTAATTATATATATATGTGTGTGTATATATGTCTATTTAAAAATATATATTCAACAGTTCTTATAGTATCTTCTTTCTTGTTCTTTACATATTGAAAAGTTTTTTTCTATAATCCCCTTTCTTATTATTTGAATTTTAAAAAGTCATTTTATTGATGACTACATTTACATTTTAAAAATAATTTTAATTTTAAAAAAAGGAAAGTGTCTTACAATTCCCAGATGGGATCTGGCAAATCTGACTCTGATTCTAGGAAGATCTCATTGTTAATTGTCTGCACTGGTCAAAGATAAATGTCATATTAATATGTCTCATATTGAAGTAATATAGTCAGCTTCCTGTGTTAATTGAAAGAAATATAGTCGGGAAATTGCCACATATAAGTGATATTGTTCAGTTGCTACAATGGAATTTTTAAAGAAAGCTCTCCAGTTATAAACCTAACACAGCAAAAATAGTAGCTACTCAGATATAATATTGAACATTCATTTGACAGTAAGGAAAGGAAGAATTTTATGAGAGGGGAATGCTTTTTTTTTTGTTTCTGCCCCTTTATTTACAGGGGGGAACGCTGTAGGAAAGGTATTGAGAGCATGTGCTAGAGGTTCCAGATTAATTATCTTTTCTATTCCTCTTTTGACAATTTTGCCTTCTGTCCTTTCACCCTTTCTGCAATCAAACCTCTTTTCAAACTGTGTGCTTGTCCAAAAGGAGAAGCAGCTTTGTTCACTGAATAAACATTAAGAGTTACCTTGATAAACCAAAGCATTATATGCTTCTCTTTTCCATTGCCAAATAATATCAAATGTTATATGTTGGAAGTGGAGGTAAGAAGGAAATGTGGCATGGAGTGTGGAGAGAGGCAGAGATTAGAGTGAATTAAATCAGGAAAATTGATTGTTCGATATTTATTGATTGCCCACAATATTCTCAGTTCCCATGTCCTTACAAGAATGCTTCAACCATGTTTATCAATGGAGATGAAAGATGTTTGCATTCCACTGAAAGATTAAGAGGCAATTTGGCTTAAACCATTTTTCTTTTGAATCTTTCATTTTAATTAGATGGAAAGCTATTCAATATAAGTAATTCTAAAAAGATATTTGATATTGTTTCAACTCTGGCCAGGTACTATGATGTATGTTTCTGTTACAGTTCTCTCTCCTATTCTGTGTATGATTGGTTGAGATCGTTTATTTAAACTGGAAGCCAGAAAGAGTGTTCTGCCTCCATTGACATTATCAGTGAATTTGGTGTAGTACAAGCTTTGAATGGTTGGGCATTACTGAGTTATTTAGCCCTAGGGACAGGATGATTAATTAGCTCTCCAAGTGTAACTCAGAAGCTTAAAATATGCATTCGCTTCTAACATCCATTCTTGGTGGACACACATGATGAATTTCCCATGCATATACAATTATTAGGGCTTATTGATTCCTTATCAATGCTTTCCTATTTCTTTTTATCAGTTTCCCCAGACCTTCTTCACATGCTTCATGGCAATAATGTGATCCCAGTTTTATGTGCATGTCTTTTGAAAGCATCAAAGTACAGTCTTGTTCTAATTTCTGTATCTTTAGGGAATGTTTTAAGTGCTTACTTAGTGACAGATATGCTAAGCACAGGAGATAAAAGTACAAAAGTAGAAGAAAGTCTTTCCCCTCCAGGAGCTTATATATGGGTAGAATACAAGGTATATGTGGTGGAGTAGGCTTGGATTTCTGGATGATGACTGGTATGGAAGTAGCATGGTAGGAAGATGTTTGGGAATTGGCATAGAGGCTTGTTTCTTCAGATAAACTCCTTCGTTGTCAAATTTTCCAACAGTAATTGAAATCATTGAAATGAAAAAATATTTTACTCATATTTTCCATGTGTCGCTTTCTTAAATATATGGTTGTGTTTATCAGAAAAGACAAGAGAAAGTAAGAAGAAACAGTTTCTCTGAGGTCCCTTCTAGTTGTAAGAGTATATAATCTGAATCTGGACAAAGAATGTTTATGATCTTTGTTCCCTGTTTTGGCATATTTTTAAAAGTTCCCTTTTCAAGAATATATGCTATATATAATATATATTACAAAATATTTTGTATAATAATATTATAGGAATTGCTATTTTTACTGAGAAGAACCAACTGAGTGTAAAAAAATTCCTTAGATTCCTGCCAACATTGTGTGGGTGGGAGAACCCAGGCTAGCCATCATTTCCCTCCAGGCCCTGTTCCTACTTTGGGACTTCTAATCCTGATACTTTCCTTAGCAGCTAAAGCCTCTTCACCCTGAACATCCAAATATACCCTTGTAACCTTCTCAGCCTGAAGTATACCTTTTTAAGAGCTACCTCTTTTCTCCTGTTGGAGAATTCCTCCTGGATCCTACATTTTATGGAAGGGGTTAGGATGGCCTTCATTCCCTTCCCAGACCTATTGCTGACTTCTGTACTTTAAAACCATAACTCTCCCCAGGTGCCTTTCCCTTTTCCCTTCTTCTCCCATCCCCTTTCATCTCACTTTGCTGTTTTGTCTTTCCCCCATTACAAGCAAACTCCTTGAGAGCAAGGTTTGTTTTTCTTCTTACTTTCATTTATATCAGTAGTTCTTAGCACAGTGGCTAACACATAAGTGCTTAATAAATACTTGTTTCTCTACTTCCCTCCTAATTTGGGCTAAACAAAATAGTCGTGGTCTATTTTAACTGAACAAAATATTTAACTGAAATACCATCCTTTTTCTCTTTAGTTTATTTCAGATTATTTAGGAATATCTCTTAAAATCTGTTACCTTTAGTCTCTATTGAAGGAATTATCATTTATACAGATTCTTTTTATTAGAATGATTGCTATAGCTTTAATGATAGAAATCAGCTATGAATTCCAAAGTTGACTTCAGAAACCACCTATTATATGACTAATCAATTCACTACGCAGTGATTGAGCTTTATAGATCTCTTCGCCTTTCCCCAAGCATCAACAATTTAAGAACATTCCTTAAGGCATTTACACTTCAATTTTAAATTTTCCTTACTCGCTGTTGAATCTCCTATACTCTCTTTTTTAAAAAAATACTTTCATTGGTTATACTCATCATTTTCAGAAGCGTTACCATGGAGAAAGCAATTATGAACACAGCTTCAAATGATAGGTGACTAGAGTCTGGATCAATCATATAATCATAGATTTAGAAAACACCTTGAAATATCTTCTTAGTAACCCATCTTTCTTCCTCCAAGCAAAGGCTAAATTTAAAGTATTTATTAAAACTTGAGACATACAACTACAATTTTTTAGAATAACATAACACTCTTAGTTTCAGGTTAAGCCTGCATAAAATTAAACTTTTTCGCAGTACTAATTATACTATAGATACAAATAAATATTTGCTAAATAACATGGGATCAGTGATAAATTGTGTCTTAGTTTTCTGAGGTCCAACATTTTCAGCAATACCATCTTTCTTGACTATTAATTAAGTTGGATTATGATTAGCTTTGATGAGAAACTGCCCACACAAATGGAATTACAAATCCTTGAAATACTTTAATTTATATTTTAAAATAACATTATTATTGGTAATAATCTACTACTTTGCATGGAAATAGGATTTATGCTCAAGTATAGCTTGTAAATCTTGTATTTCTTGATGACAATATCAAAAACACTGATTCTAGAGGCAGAGGACTTGCACCTAAATCTCATCTCTGATATTTATTATTTTTTTTATCTTACCTTCCATCATAGTATTGATTCCATCACATATTGGTTCCAAGGAAAAAGAGTAGTAAGTGCTAAGCAATGGGTGTTAAGGAACTTGCCTAGGGTCACACAGCTAGGAAGTATCTAAGGCCAGATTTGAACCCAGAATTTCCCATTATCTAGATCTGACTGTCAATTTACTGAGACACCAACCTGTCCCTTTGATGCTTACTTCTTGTATGACCTTGGATAAGTCACTTAATCTCCATGAGCCTCAGTTTTCCTATCTATAAAAGGAGAGGCTTGAACCAGATAGTGTCTTAGACTTATGAGGGGTAGTTCTGGGTAAAAGGGTATGTACCATTCAGTAATATTTGGAGCAAAATTTTCATTTGCTTTTCAGATTGACACCTGAGAAGTTAACATCTCCAAACATTTTTTCACTGTAAGTCCTCCGACATTTACTGTTTTTCTTTTTTGTAAACTTCTTCAATTTAAAAAGATGAGGTAAATCTTGGAATTGTTTTAATTTTTATTTCTCTAATTATTAGTGGGGTTTATAACATTTTTCAAGTGGTTATTATGAATTTGGTTTAATTCCTCTGAATATAATCTGTTCATATCCTCTGACTATGAACAAGGAAAGCACACTTAATCGTATATATTTAAGACAGTTAGATATATTTCTTTTAAATGAAATGCTTAACTACAAAGATATTTTAGGTTACATTTCTCTTCTAATTTTAACTTCATTTTGTGGGGGCAAAGGGGAAGTTGACAAAAATCTTGAACTTTATGGAACATAGTGTTCAATTCAGCTTTGGATTGTCAAAACCTGCCCAACTCCCTCAGCTACCTCTTCTTCTGATTGGAGGGCTAGAAAATGGAGTTTTAAATTCTCCAAATTTTCCTTTATAGAGAGCTGAAATCGGGACTTTCTAACTAACTCTCTACTTCCTAATCATTTTTCTACTTGGTTTAAACGGTACAGAATATGATGCTCCCATTCTGGGTACTCTCTGATTCACCTCTACCTGTGCTTTCCAGCTTCATTTTCTATGTTGCCTTCCCACATTCAGCAATTGAATCCTTTTGGGAAGGGAATTACTTTTTTTCTTATTTATATCCCTAGCATTTAACAAAGTGCATGTGACATAGGCATTTAACAAATGTCTATTGAATTGAACTGAATCAGTCAAAATTACACATTTTATCTTTTATGATATTTGAGATCCCTTTTTTAGTCATGAAGTATTATGGATCTGAATGGCAATTTCTCTTTTGCTTCTCTAATTTATTTATGATGTCATACTTAATGTCTAATAGTTGTATCCATTTAAAGCTTATCTTGGTATGCAGTGTAAGATACTGGTTTATACCAGTGTTGTCAAACAAGAATAGAAACTGAGGCCACTAAACCATACATAATGATCCATGGGGGCAGCAGAGTTACTTAGAAACTCACATATTTCAAATATTTCTTCTCTATTAATACATCAACACATTAAAATCAGATAGGAACTACATTTTAATATGGTTTGAGCCACACTTTGGAGTGTTATGAACCACAAACAACCCATAGGCCACATATTTGAAACTTATGATCTGTACCTAGTTTCTGACAGATTGATGGCAATTTTCTTCAAGCTTGATTGATGTTTTCTGCTAGATTTATGACAATTTTCCTCGCAGTTTTCCTTGAATGGTGAATTTTTACCTATTAGCTGAAGGCCTTGAATTTCTCAAATTCTGCTCTATAATACTGATTTATTTTTCTATATGGCATAACTAATCTGTTTCACAAATAGAATTCTATATTTCTTAAATAGCAATAGATTGTTTTGTTAATTACTGCTTTGTAGTATAGTTAGAGATCTAGAACTGCTAGGTTCTCTTCTTAATTTTTTAATTATTTCCCTTAATAGTCTAGACCAATGATTCCCAAAGTGGGAGCCACCACCCCCTGGTGGGTGCTGCAGCAATCCAGGGGAGTGGTGATGGCCACAGGTGCATTGGGGGGTGGTGAATAACTGTAAGGGGGCGGTGATAGTATGTGAGAGGAGGCACTAAGTAATATTTTTTTCTGGAAAGGTGGCAGTAGGCCAAAAACATTTTGGAAACCACTGTTCTAGACATTTTGTTGCACCAGATGAATGTCATTATTTTTCTTAATTTGTTTGTAAGGGTTTTATGTATTACTGAGACATATGCATACTCCTTTCTATTTTCAATCAATAATTTCCAGAGGCCTATCATATCCAATTTTTCTAAATATTTTCCAGGTTTTAAATTTCTTTCTAACTCATTTGTTGTTAGATTTTTCCAGCTCTGTATGTGATACATTAAAATACTTCCCTATTTTGGTTTTACTATATTTTAGATCCTATATCTCAACTAGCTTTTAAGTATTTAGATGCTATGCTATTTGTTGTATATGTTAAGTATTGAAATGAATTATTTGTGATAACTTTCAGCAAAATTCAATTTCATCTTTATCTCATTTAATTATCTGTTTTTATTGTTTCCTTGTCTGGATCATGACAGGTGTCTCTGCTTTTTTACTTTAGCTGGTTCATAATACATTTTGCTCAAGTCCTTTACTTTAACTATGCATGAATATGTTTCAATTATGTTTCTTTGAATAACAATGCTATCTAACATGTTCTCCTATCCATTTTATGGATATGTTCAATTCATCACATTCACATTTGTAGATACGATGATTAATTGTGTACTCATAGTTTTTCCTCTCTAAACTTCTGACTCTTCTCACAAAGAATTAGATGTCAGTGGAACAGGTATATGCTTTGAAACAGTGGTCTAAGTTGGATGTGATCTGCTTCTGAACCTTTGTCTCTTCTCTTTCCCTGACACAAACTCTAATCAAAGGTTATTATTCTAGCTTTCAATCATTTATTTTCATTTAATCTCTCTTTAATTTCCTTTCTGAGTTTAGGATTTCTTTTGATTATTACTCTGCCATTCTTAAATCTGTACTCTTTCTTACTCCTCCTTTCCCCTTTCCTTTACACACACACACACACACACACACACACACACACACACACACACACACATTTCCTTAATGTGTTAAATATATTTCTACAAATAAAAGTGATATTCTACTGATTCCAATCACCCCTTCTTTTTATTTGTACATATTTCTACTTGTATCTCCAATCATGTGAGATAATTAATTTCCTCTGTCCATTTCCTATTCTATTTTTCTCTAACACATCTTTAATGTTCTTGCCTTTTTTCTTTAAAATAATCAAACCACTCTTTGACACCTTTCCTTATTTGATGAACTCTATGATCCCTAAAGATATGTGGTTTCTAAAGAGACATTTGTATACTCTCACCAATTAGATGTGAATACATTATTACTTTGGTGTCTTCCCGTTGCTCACTTATATTTATGTTTCTTATACTTCTTTTGGCTTTCACATTTCTATTTCAAAGTTCCAATCTTTTCATCAGGACTATTTTGGAAGTCATACAATTCATCAAAGATCCATTTTTCTCCCATTAGATGATCTACATTATTGCTGGGTAAAGTTTTGGTTATGATTTCATAATTTTTTCATTTTGAAGAAATTATTCCATTGTCTCTGCTGTTTTATAATAGTAAGTGCTAAATCTCACATGATCCGGTCTATAGGATCTCAGCAATTTTCTTTATGTTTGTATGGTGTAATTTTTTTGTTCCGCTTGAAAAATGTTTGCTCTATGATGTTATTGAAAATGTTTGTTTGATTTTTTAAATTTTTTTAAACCCTTACCTTCCATCTTAGAATCAATACTGTGTATTGGTTCCAAGGCAGAAGAGCAGTAATAGCTAGGCAATGTGAGTTAAGTGACTTGCCCAGGGTCACACAGCGAGGTAGTGTCTGAGGCCACATTTGAACCTAAGACCTCCTGTCTCTAGGCCTGGCTCTAAATCCACTGAGCCACCCAGCTGCCCCCTGGAAGTGTATATTTTAAAGAGTTTCTTTGTATTTTTATTTTATTCTTATGTTTCTGGGCAGATTGTTGATGGGTTTTTAAATAATCTCTTTAAAATTTCTATTCAGTTTTTGTCATAAAATTCGCATGATTCAATTATCATTAAATTAGTTCTGCTTGAACTATTTTCCAAGCCAGTTGTTTTTTATAAGAATTTTAAAAATTTTTGTCACTTTGACTAATATTTCTTTTCTTTATTAGTATAATTTATTTACAAGCATCTCAGTCCCTCCTTCTTATTTCCCATATCATAGGACATAATGTGTGTATATATGCATATATAAATAACATCTTTCATGTTTTCACTTTTTAGTTCACTCTCTGGAGGCAACAATTGCAAGTTATTCTATAAGTAATAAATGTGTAGCTGTTTATAATATTCTCTTGGTTCTAATTGTTTCACTGTTTCATTAACCAAAGTAGTTCTTTCCAAGGTTTTTTTTTAATTCACCTGCTCATAATTTCTTACAGTGATTCATGATATTCATATACATTTTGTTTAGCCATTCCCCAATTGATGGACATTGCTTCAATTTTCAGTTCCTTGACACCACAAAAGAGAGCTGCTATAAATATTTTGGAACATGTAGGTTCTTTTCCTTTTTTCCTTGATTTCCTTGGGAAATAGGTTTAGCTTTTACATTGCTGAGTTTAAAGGTATACACAGTTTTTATAAATGTCTGGGTGTAATTCCAAATTCCTCTCCAAAATGGTTGGATCACTTCACAGTTTCGCCAACAGTTTATTACTGTCCCTATTTGTCCACATCTGGTCCAACATTTGTCATTTCACTCTTTTGTCATTTTAACCAATCTTGCACATGTGAGATGATATCTCAGAATTGTTTTGGTTTGTATTTCTCTATTCAGTAGTGATTTAGAACATTTTTTTCATATATCTATATATGGCTTTGATTTCTTCCTCCCAAAAGTGTCTATTCAAATCTTTTGGCCATTTATCAATTGGGAGATAGCTCTTAGTCTTACAGATTTGACAAAGTTTTCTATATATTTTAAATATGAGACCTCCATCTGACAGGCTGTGTATAAAATTTTTTCCCAATTATCTGCTTTCCTTCCAATTTTGGCAACATTTATTTTATTTAAACAAAAACTTTTCAGTATAACAAACTCAAATATATTTATTTACTATATCACAATTGCTCTCCATCACTCCTCTCCTATCCATAAATCTGATAGGTAATTTGTTCCCTATTCTTCTAATTTACTTATGATATTTCCTTTTATGTTGAGATCAGGTATCTATTTTGACCTTATCTTGTGAATGCTGTAGGATATTGGTCTATACCTAGTTTATGCCAAACTTCTTTCCAATTGTCCCAGCAATTCTTACCAATTAGTAATGTCTTATCCCATAACTTAGATCTATGCTTTGTCAAATACAGGGTTACTATAATATTTTACTATTTGTTATATGCCTGTGCTCTTCCACTAACTCACCCTTCTGTTTTTTAACCAGCCTGAGATAGTTTTGATAATACTTTCATATTTCTTGTTGATTTATTACACTAACTTTTGTTTGGTCCATTCTAATTTTCCCAGAGTCTGTTATTTGGGTAAAGCCTTGTACCTCTTTCTACGCAATTTATTCCCTTTCTAAGTCTTAAAAGAATCTCTTTAATTTCTTTTCTGATTCTTTCTACCACAACTCATCTTATTTTTAACAGTATTCTTTAACTCTTGATTCAATTCCAAAAATTCTAATTTATAATGGGGAAATGTATTTTCCTTTCATTCTTTTCTTGTTGGTATTTTGGAGATATTCTCCCCTTCTGAATTTGGATGATAGTTATCTTGGCATCATAACGACTCTTTACATTTTGTCCTTTTGTTTGTTTACTCCTATTCCAATGTTATTTCTCAGATTGGGCATTGCATTAGTAACAACAGACTTTTTATTTGGGGCAAGACTGTCACGTCCTTGTATAGCCCTGGACTCTCTGGCAGGTAGCCTGCCCTGTGACCATGTTCTTTAGGAACTGAGTTATATGTTCTTTAAAGATGACAGAGGCAAATGAGGCCAGGATGCTGCATTATTTCAGTAGGCCATATAGAGTCAAGCCATAAGCTGTTTCATCATGGACCTCACAAGCTTGTAAGGCTCACAGCTCCAGTTTGGTAGCATTTTCACAGTTTTGCTCCTTAGTGGTATTCCAGTTGGTATTAGTTGGTCATAGTCCCTGTCAGATCGCAGAAATGTTCTTGAAGTTCAAAATTATCATATTATTGGTCTATCTCTGTTCTGGGTCTATAACTAGTACCTGATCCAGCAAGCACCTAGGTATTGATACTCTAACCCTATTCTGGGTCATAGACTGAGAACCTAATCTACTCAAGGCTACCTCCATTGCTGACCAAGCAATGTTCCTAGCACTGATGGAGCCATTGAGTTGGATGACTGCCTCTCTTCTTGCTTAGAATCTTTGGTGCTAAATCCATATTCCCCAACCTCCTTGGAGACTACTTCATGCTGCTGGCTTTAATCAAGGACTGAGTCTTCAATTTCAGCCCACCCCTGTCTCACAGATAATCCCCTAGCCAATTGACTGTAGGTCAAAATTGTGACCTGGTACTAAAAAAAATACCCCTAAGATCACTACTTAGATCAATAGTCCCCATAACTTTTTGAGTATTTGTAGGGAGGTGTTGAGCTGTCCTGCTTCTTTCTACTCTGTTATCTTATAGAGTTGTGAATTTATAAGGATGATATATTTACTTACTCAAGGTCTAGTACTTTTCCAGCTCTCTGATATTTGTCAACTGGCTGACCTTCCACATTTTTCTTTAAAATGTTGTCATTTGGAAAGCATATTTTCCTTTGAGCCACAAAATATAGGACACTAGACAATAGCATTTTACTAACGAGAAATGGAAAGTAATTTCTCAGTAAGATGAAGCTAAGTTCTACTCCTTTCTTCTTAATAGCTCTATGTTTACTATTTTAAATATTTTCATATTTTAAAAGCAACAAAAAAAGAATTCTGAAAACCTAAAACCAAGGTAATACCAACCTGATCTTTTGTTGACACTTTTCCTACTACAATTGGAAGGGGGATTGGAATTACAAGCAAACTGGCTTCAGTCCTAAGCAAGCTCATCTGCTAGGCAACATGTTGGGGCCTTCACTTTCTATATATGCAAGAAATCATTTCCAAAGGAGGAAGAAATTATTCTAACATCATTTTTTGCAGAATATCCAGCAAAACAAAGGCAATGTGAATATTCAACAAAAGAAAGACAATATGTAATAGAGATATCATTCCTTAGCTGCAGTTAATGTGCAATTAAAATGTGGAAATACAATCCAAAAAAAGAAGCAATTAAAGCACTTAAGATAATGCTACCTATATGTAATTTTTCCTTTAAAAATATATATACACATACATACACATATACCTATACTACCTAGTCAGCTATTATAATCATTAGAACACATTTTAATTTCCTTTCTGGTTATGCTTCTAAAAACTATGCTTGTGTATCTTTGTGGCCTAAAATTTTATACTTCAAAATGTCTATGTATTTCATCATCTCCCTAATTTCCTCTTTTATTAATGTATATATTAGAAAACTAAAATGTAACTTATTGCTCAGTTGGTTTTCAAATTCAATCAAAAATAGAATTATTGGCCAATTGTCATGACTATATGTAGGTATCTCAAACACACACACACACGCGCGCGCGCACACACACACACTCACACCTATTAAATATTTATGGCCAAACCACAACTTTTTTTGGTCCCCCAAACTACAGAGTGAAAATTAAACAGCCGTCAGAAGAAAGACAGTGTCATCACAGGTAATTTGGTATTGCTGTTTCGGCTCTTAGATGCTTTTCAAGTGTGCACTGAACAGATGGAGATTGTTACAGTCTTTTCAGACCAGTGTTTACTGCAAACTTTCAAGCAATCTGTCATGATTTTTGTATTCCCAGTGACCTTTTAAGTCCTTGCAAAGGGGACCAAGCCTTCAAAAATGATGTTTACCAAACCATGTCTATTAATGTACAAATACATTCTCATTTTCAGTATCAAAGGCTCTTTTAAAAAAATTAAATACACATATACAACCAACTCTACTACATGAAGGTTTGTTTTGAATTTCTATATATGTTGTCTTTTTTTTTTCTAAAGCCTGGATTCCACAGCTTGGGAAGGTCCTGGCATCATAACTCCAAGTGATGCCACTCCTGGAGAATAAGCCATATTTTTTCCTTCCAATTAATGACATGACTTGTTAAATGCCACTATAGAATAATATGCAAAACTTCAAGCCCTCCTCCCTGCTGTTTAGTCAATGAGAATGTTCCCTGCACCAGCTGAGATCTGCATTAGTTCCAAATTGTACTAAACCAGGGAGCAGGGATTGTTGTACCCTAATTACCCATGGATGCAATTTGCCTCTGCTAAGCTTTCATGCAGAGTTACCCTGAAGTTTCCTATTTCCATTTCAGTAAAAAAAAAAAAAACCAAAAAAAAAAAAAAAACAACTTCCACTCAGTCATTTTTTCATAGGAACACACAAGCAAATAATTAAAACTCTTCTTTTAAGGCAAACTTCCTTATCAGTTTTGATGTCTATATACAAAAAATGATGAAACTGGTTACTTTAAGAAATATATTTCTGCACAAAGGCATTTCTTCAGCAATTGTTTTTTGGAGGTCATACAGTTATACAGAAGATATGATATTTGAGTCTTTTCCAAAACATGTGCTAGTGTAAATATGTCAAAATCGTTACAGTTATAAGTTTTAGGTGAATTTATACATCATCATTCTCTGTTGTGACAAAATAGGCAGAGGTCAGATAACCAGTTATTTCCATCAGTGTCAAAAGGAAAGACTACAGCTGGTTGATTTGGCCAATAGAAAAAAAGTTCAGATTTTCTAGAATTAGAGATAAGGGGACCTTAGAAGTTCATAGGATCACAAATGTTGAACTGAAAAAGAACACAGATGGTATCTAGTCTAACCCATTTCTTTTTCCACATGAGAAAAGGAAAACCCATTTTTAATTTGCCCAAGATCTTCCAGGAAATATGGGACCAATATTTAAAGCCAGGTTCTCAGATCCCAAGTACGGTGCTCTTTCCACTGAACCATTCTATCTTTTGATAAAGCATGAAAACTGAATAAATTAATTTTCAATGAAAGTTTTCAAGAGTAGACTCTAATGAGGATATCTTTTCATTTATAAAGTCACCTTTGTTCATCTTTTACATGAATATTCTTCTGTGATATATTTTAGACAAAACTTTTTTCCTCATATATACTTCATCAAAGAATTTTGATGTCTTAGTAATATTTATTTAGCTCATTCTATGTACAGGCACTATGCTAAGTACCATCCTTATAGAAAAAAACAAACATTTTCAAAAATCAGATTCTCTTTTCAAAGAGAAATATCATGACAATAATTGTTGTCTTCTCAACATGAATTCTTAATGCTAGGATAATTTTTTTTTAATTACTGAGATCAAATGTGCAACTGTAATAAAGCTGATGTAGGTTTGCAAAATAACTCAAAGCCCATGACCTAAGCAAAAGGATATGTAATTATTTCATTCACTCATTACTACACATAATTAATTAGGGGCACAGAAAATAATTTTTACCCTCAGTTATTTCCTTCAATTTAATCTAATATCCAGTGAAACTTTAATTAGTATGACGGATATATTTTGAAACCTCATGCTAAAGGTGACTCTAGTTCACATCCTGAACAAGCGATGAAAGTCATATTTTCTCATCAGTTATTTTGGATGCCCAAGGGATCCATTGGGCTTCGTAATGAGTGACAGACTATCACTTAGCTAAAATCTGTTTTTTTTCCCTCATGTGAGACTAGTTCCTTTTGTTAACCAAGCAGCTTGAAACATGGAGAAACTGCTTGTGTGGTCTGCACAGTCCTTCAGCTTCCAGCCCTCCTAAAAGCCTCAGTGATTGACTGCCTCTGCCTTTGAAATTCTCCATATACCTCTATGAGGATGATGCACTCCAGCTCTAGAAGCCTCGCTTTCTTTTTTTTCCATTCAGGAAAATTATATATAAATGATCAAAGTGACATCTTGTCTGAGAAACATTGAGAACAACCTAGCAAGGCCTAAAGGCATGCCTCACCTTTTCCCACAAGCTAGGGGGGCTAATATGATTTTGAAATCTATGACAAATTCATAGAGGTGGCTTTGAAATACCCAGTAGTTATTGGTTGAGATAATATTACCCAAGATGTAGAAGGTAAGGGGAAACCCTGAAGTATTCAGAGCATTGTAGTAGGCACCGTTTTATGAGTATATTTATATCTCCCTCACACTATGCTGTTACAAGAAATGCAAGTACCTCTTCAGAAATGATTTCAAAAGCCAACTGCCTGTGGATTTTATCATTCTGAGAGCCCCACTGGCAGTTTACGATTCCCACTGGTTCACATTCAGTTTGAAAATTTCCTAAAAGAAATAACCATTTGCCTCCTAAAAGGCAGCATTTACCATACAGAGTTAAAAGAAATCCACTCCTCAAAATGTTCTGTTTTTATCTCATTATGTCATTTTGACATGGATTTGTCTAGTCTGTGGACAACAGAAAATACAATAAAGATGAAGAACTCCCACCTGATAGGTAACTCTCTGAGAGACATTGTCAAGGTTAACAAGCGACTTCTTGCTAGAACAGAAAAGACAAGAAGAGAGATGGGACAGCCAGCTCTGTCAGATGATAAGCAGAGAGATAGCTAAAGGTGTTCAGAGGCATTCATTCATGTCATCTCAGACATGCCAGGTACAATACGATATATAAGCCTGTCCTAGATGGGGGAGGTGAAGGACGAAAGGAAGGCAAGCTTCCTAGAATCCTCAGCCTGTATCAGCTCAAAAAAGTTCCTTCAAGTAAAATAAGGAAGAAAAAAGAGGAGAAATCACACCCATCCCAAAACTCTAAGCTAAATGGAGAGGATAAGAAAGGGAAATGATCTTACAAATTGCTTAAGGTAAGATTCAAGTTATATATGCTATAGGTATCTCCCAACATTTAACAACCAAGGTAGAATAATATTTCGACACAAAAAATTCTCTCTCTCTCTCTTTCCCTCTCTCTCTCTCTCTCTCTCTCTCTCTCTCTCTCTCTCTCTCTCTCTCTCTCTCTCTCTGACACACACACATACACACACACACACACACACACACACACACACACACGCCTTTAAACCTTTATTTTGTCCTACCCAATAAATTTTATTTTAATTTCTGAAATAAACAAACAATAATCAGCAGGATGTGTGTATATGTGTCTGTGTGTATGTGTATATGTATTCTTAGTAACTCATTCATTTGTGTAACAATGAATACATGGTCTGCTGTCAAAATAATTATCCATTCTCTTCTCATATTTTCCTCAAATATACCTTCACTGTATTCAAAGACCATTCTCCAAGTCAAAGAAATAAGAAAATAGGCATACTAGTGTTTAGTTACTGACATCTCGGTTTCTTTTTCAGTTAGAGGTGATAGTAAAAATACATAATATATTCTATTCTTTTGGCATCTTTCCCTCTTAGAGTAATTTGAAGACATCTTTAAATATTTAACTCAACATGTATTAAACACTTACCATATTCTAAATACGCTAAGTGGCCTAGGTGAGTGAAACTCATCTTCATGAATTCAAATATGATCTAAGACACTTAGCTGTATGACCCTGAACAAGTTACTTAACCCTGTTTGCCTTAGTTTCTTCATCAGTAAAAGTAGCTAGAGAAGGAAATAAATCTTTCCAGCATCTTTGCCAAGAAGGGGACACAAAGAACCAGAAATGAATGAAAAGACCTGAAAAAAGTAATAAATAAATGAGTAAGCAAATAAGGAAAAATACTAGTAAGACTGAGACTTTGAAGAGCTTTAAATGTCACAGAGGGGAACTTGCATTTTGCCCTAGAAGAGGTTTTTGAATAGGGTTAGGGCATGTGAAGACCTCTGTTTACCATAATATCACTTAAACTACTCGCTTCAAAATAGATTGGGGAGTAGAGAGACTGGAAGTAGGGAATCAAATTAATAGGCTCTTGAAGTCCAGGTGAGAGATCATAAGGATCTGAACTAAGGTGGTTATGGAATGAGTGCAGGGAAGGATCACATGTAACAGATATTAAGGAGTTTGATTTGAAATGACAAGGCAGCTAGTTGGCCTTTGGGGAGAAGAAGGGTGAAGAATTGAGAATGACTCCAAAGTTATGAATTTGGAAGGTTGGAGTTTAAGGAGGAAAGAATGATTTCTGTTTTAGATATGTTGAGTTTGAGATCTCTATAGAATGTCATTCAAAAGTTCCAATATGCATAGTTCCATTGAAAAACCTGCTTCACACATATAGCTGATTCTAATCACTAATTACTAAATCACTAATATGTCAGGAACTAGAGGCAGTCTATTCTAATTTTGGACAGCTGAAACTGTTAAAAAAAAAAAGATTTTCCATATGTGGAGTCAAAATCTGCTTCCCTATAACGTCTACTTATTAGTCCTCCAGAGGCAAATTGAATCATCTTCTACACTGGTAAACTACAATATAAATAGTTATGATGTGCCTCTTCCTCTTATCCCTTCTCCAGACTTTTCTTCATCAGGTGAAATATCCTTAGCTGCTTCAACTAACCTTACTATAATGTAATTTTGAGACCCTCACCTTCCAGGTCACAGTTCTCTGAACACCTTTCAGGTTGCCAATCAATAGTTCATCTAAAATATGGGATCCAAGATCAGAAGCATTATTCTAGATTTGGCCTGACCTGGGAAAAGAGCATGGCACGACTATAAAATTTCTTACACCAAATACTATATTTGAACTAAAGTAGCAAAACATTGCATTCGCTTTTTGACTGCTATATGCCAATGCCAATTCATGTTGACTTTAAATCCCTTTTAAGCTCTTAGGTGTTACTCACATGAAGTACTTCCTAACTACATCTCCCCATCCCACCCACAGTTTCAAACTAAAACTAACTGTGATTCACGTTTTAAATTCTACCATTCCCTCATTATTTTAGAATCAAATATAACACTAACTTCTCCTTACCCCAGCAACTAACTCTGCTTCCAGTCCATCCCAGCCACTATAGCCTTCATAAAGAGAAGCAATCTGTGGAGCCTTGCAGCTATTTCTGAAGTGCTATAACCCCTGCTTTTTCAGCAGCCAGAGCTTGTAAGATTAAAAAAAAAAAAAGAAAAGAAAGTTCCTGCCTCCAAAGACCTTGGAACTAAACAATATTTCAACAGAAATAAATATGGTTCTATCAGTGGATTGACATTTAAAAAGATGCATCATCCTTTCCCTTGCTACTAGCCCTTAAGAACTACTGAACCTTTCCATCTGACTTGCAGCTGGAACCTTCTCTTCATTTCACAATCTACTGCAATCTTTGGACATCTCTTGGAATTATAATTCTGCAAGATCCATCATCCTTAATACTCATACCTAATCAGTACCCTCTGTTAGGGGAGTTCTCTGATTGGAGGGTTTAGCAAAGAAGTCTTCTCACAACCTCCATCTAAAGAGGATCACCAAGGAAGAAATTTCTTCATTTCCCAACCAGTTAAGTCCCTTTAACTGGTCCATCATGTCCTTCCATGCCAAGGAACTTCTCTCCCCTACTCCCCATACCTTTGTCTCCTTTCAGCTTCCTTGTGTGGGTTGTTCCCTACCCTCACTAGACTGTAAATTCTGTGAGGACAGGGACTATATTTTATCATAGGTGAATCGCCAATATTTAGCACAGTTCTTGGCACAAAGGAGTCACTTAAGAAATGTATGTTGATTAAGTGATTGGCCTTCCATAAGTGCAGTCTCCCCTATTAGATTATGAGAATGAGATCTTTGAAAGTGGGGGCTAGGGGACCTAAGCTTTTTTTCACATTTATCTCAGGCATTTAATGCAATGCTTTACGAATAGAATTAAATGCATGTTTATTCATCCATTAACTTCTACATCCATATCTGTTTCCCATTCAGTACAGGGGCTATAATCTTTCATTTAATTGATTCAAATATCTCCAATATTTCTCAATATATCTGATGTTTTGACAAAAGAATCAGGATCATCTAAAAATAGTGAGGTATCCATTTCTCAAAGGTGCTTGCAATCATATGACAGCACTGGTAGTCATATTATTCATGGGATAATACTTGAAGAAACTATGTTTTAATCAGTAAGAATAATTTCACTTAGGCAGATTGTTCAAATTTATGCTAGCATGGCCTTAGAGAATTGATTTGGAGATATCCACACATATACATACACACATAAAATATATGCATATATAATTGTATCAGAGAATATAAGTAAAAGAGCAGTTACTTTGCTTCGATATATTTAAAATCAGGCTATAATGTTAATTTTTCATAGAAAAAATCAGCTGCCTCAGTTTCACAAAAAATCATAGAAGTATTGGATCATAGATTTACAGTCATTAGAGTAAATTTATTCTAACATCATCATTTTAGAATTTTAAAAAATGAGGTCCAGAAAGAAAACAGCTACAGAATTAATAAAGGAATAAATTTTAATTGTTTCCTCCAAAAAGTGAAATGAAAACATGGAAGATAATTTGTATGAACATGTTAATCTTCCAGATGATACTTCTGTGATACAGGGAGGGCAGAGAGGGATTGGGCCACTTGTCCCAATGGGATTTATTACAGAGATATGAATAAGCTAAACATATAAAAGATTTGTTATTTCATCTATGTAATCTTTTTCTTTGTATTTGGAAATTCTTGTTTTATTTTGTTTTTAAAAATTTGGAATAAAAAGAGAAAAAAATGATAATTTTTTTCCTTAAAGTTATCTATTTATGAAAGAACTCAAGGTTTCTATTGCAAATTTGTCTTCACGGATTTTTTTTTTTTTTGGAGAAATGGTAGGATATCTAGAATTATGTATATGCAAATAAATGAGAACCTGGATAATGCCAAATTTGTGAGTAAGGGGGGAAAAACTCTGTGTTGCCTAAAGTGTTTTTGAAATGACCAAAAATAGTTATTTTTTTTATAGCATGTACTTTTCATTCCAGGCTTTAAATGTTAAATTGTATATGTACATAGAAAGGGAAACATCCACTGGCATTTTCCAAGGACTTCTCTGCTTACTTTATGGTTAACACTGGATCAGCAAGGTGGTAGTGGTGACAGCTCATCTTGACTCCCCAGGATCTATGCCTTTTAAAACTGAACACAGATAAGGAAGAGCTACTTCTGACCTGCCCTTAAATTGTTGCTTTTATCTCCTTTACAATGCCTGTGATGAATTGGATACAGTTTCAGAGGTAGAAGCTAATGTCGAAAGTCAGTGTTGTATTTGATTCAGAGATAAAGTTGAAAAAAATGAGGTTGAAAAGATTTAAAAGAAATTCAAGACTTCGAGAACTTTATCTCAGCTACTTTTAATAAGTGTATTTTGGCCTGCTACAGGGCAGAACCGGCTAGAAGGGCCAGGCCCAGAGACAGTTGCTGAAAAGACAACTAGAAATTAACAACATGAGGGAATTTGACCCAAACTTTTGAGGTTTGCCATTAAGTCATCTTCAGAATTTAAAACTTGTGGCCTTTGTAAACTATATTCTTATGAAGAATAAGGTTGATGTTGATTAATGTGTCAGTGAAAAGATAAATGAAGCTCTTTCTTAATACATACAGGGTTCTAAATATTGACTAAATGTAGCTTTTCCCCCAAATGTTAGAATAGGAATTATGATTCTTGGATTTGATGCCTGCCTTTAAAGCACTAGAAAATAATATAGCCATGCTCTCTGCAATTTGCTTTATCTTTCTTGAAATGCATCACACACAACTTGTTTCTTCTAATAATTTAGACCTACCATTTTGGCTTGAATTTGTCTCAACACTAGTATTTCATAACACTCAGGCATTATTGTAATGACGGAAATTTAATTATCATCATATTAATTTGATTGATACCAACTGTTAAACTAGATAATTCAGATTCAAAAGTCCATTTTACAATCTAAATTATTTAGTTTCATGATGAATGTCATTTACACTAACCAGACAATGTTTGAGTTTCCACAATGTATGCTGCCTGAGGGCAGATACTGTTTTTTTTTTCTTTTTCTTTTCCTGTTCATCTCCAGCACATAGCAAGGTTTTTTGGAACTCAGTAAATATTTACTGACTTTAATGGAACTAATTTTTAATGAAGGAAGCTTTGAATACAGAAGCAATCCCAAAATATTCCATTGTATTCTATATAAAATCTATCTCAATTGTCAATGTTTAAGTTAACAGGTAAATCCCTTACATTATAATATTTTACCTGGTTTCTTTTGTCCTTAAATCCTAAGTTTTGAGTCTGAACTAAAGTCCCTATAAAAGCATCTGAAAACACCCCCTTGGGGATTAGAGTGTGTGAAAACCTCCAAGAAGAAATCTTCTCCTTTCTATTGAATAAGGAGAAAGACATACATCTGTTGTGTGTGATTCGTCAAAGAGGTCCCATTCCAAGGCCTTACTACTTTTTTTAAAACCCTTACCTTCTGTCTTGGAGTCAATACATTACTGTATATTGACTCCAAGGTGGAAGAGTGGTAAGGGTTAGGCAATGGGGATGAAGCGACTTGCCCAGGGTCACACAGCTGGGAAGTGTCTAAGGCCAAATTTGAACCCAAGACCTCCCGTCTCTGAGCTACCCAGCTGCCCCCAAGTCTTACTATTTTTGAAACAGTGTAGGCTTTGATCTAGAGTCAATAGCAATTCAATTACCTAAAATTTATTAGCTGCTTACAATGTATACAGCTTCTGCCTTCAAGAAGTTTATATTATACCAAGGGAGCTCAAGGGCAAGGAAACTACTGACTTAATTGGGTGCCCAAGTCCATCAGGTCATGCCTCTGTATGTTCTTAGCATGCCAATAAGAATTTCATATAAAAAGAAATTAAAAGCATACCTGTTGAACTTTCCTATCTACTTCTCACATTAATCTCCATCTTGTCTCCCTTAATAATCCTGGAAAATGGAGATTTCTCTAGGATATTTAATCACATAACTGAAAAGGAGACAATAAGGTCTAGAATGTTCATACTCATGCACACACGCACACACACACACACACACACACACACACACCTCTAACCATATCATCTGTTTTTCACATGAAGCATCCACATTTCACTTTCTAGTTCAGAAAATAATGTATACTACTGCTTATACATAATGCAAACAAATTGTTCATGCTTTTCAGTCTCCTGAGTGACTCTTTCTGCCATTGCATGCATTCACAGGGTCAAATTGTTGCCTTTTAGCATTGTATGTTCCTAGTTGGCACCGGGATCACAGTTAACTTGATTTGTATAGCATGCTACCAGATGTAGGACCTTACCTTGGCTGCTGCATGGTGAAAGTTTTTGATGATGATAATAAGTTTGCCATTTTCAAACTGTGCATAATTTGAGTCACAGAAAGGTTAAATAGCTTGCTTAAAAGTACCCAATGTGTCATTTGCCAACCATAAACTTGGCCTTTTAGTCCATTCTTTTTCCAAGATATCATGTTGCATAACCCTAAGCAAATCTTTGATAAACTGTTCTCATTTCTCTTTCTCTCTTTCTTTTCTAAGGAAGCTTCTTCCTAACTACATTAAAGTTGATTTTTTAATAAGCCAATTCATTTTTTTCTTAACACAACAGAACAAGAGATTGATTTCTTTCTCCCCTCTTTATCATGAAAAGGTTGTCACATTTCATTCTTGCTCTTTGAATTATTAGACTCCATTCTTGTTTGCACATGCTTTATATGCACAAGTCAAGTGTAACCTTAAAGATATCAATGAAGATTTGCCATGAAATGGTCCCTATCTAGGAAATTTGTCTTGCTGCCTGTTAGCTCCTGTTTTGTTTAATGGGCTTATTGGTATTTTCCTTCTATCACGCCAGTACTGAGTGATGACACATTTCTGCTGACGGCATCGCTCTTTCTGACAGAATCTCTCCGAACGAGGTTAGAAGGAGCCTTTAATTAATGCCCTGAACACTCAGAATTAAAGTAAAGAACAAGAAGGTTTGTTAGATGGATCCAGCATTGTCAGCTGTCAACTTGGAACAAAATAAAAATCCCAAAGTGCTCTGCCCCAACACGCAGCATTAGCACCTCATGCTATGATCTTACCTACTCTCACTCAGTATGCAGTTGCTGGGCTGGTACCCAGAGACCTTGAAGGAATGCTTAATTCAGAAAGGATCAAAAACATCTGCTTCTTCCACAATATTTCAGCTAAAGACATACCAATGGCAGTTTTTGGAACCTACTATTCCAACTAGGCTTTCTCAAAGTCCCTAATGATGGGGAGCGGGGTGGGGAATCCTTCAGGGAAATTCTATAAGCCAAGATGACTGGCTAAGAAATCTCAGAAAGAACTACTAGATCATATAAACCAATAATTTCAGACACTTGCCAATAAATTTACTCAAATTATAGTCTCTTTCCTGTAATGCCTTTAATTCCACTGCTTAGCATAACTTTCCTATTCTTTAACATCTGAGATTTATCAGTATCAATGCCTCCTATGAACTCATCACAAAAGCTGGTTGATGTCCATGTAAAATATTTAGCACTTTATACAGGACATATCTGCTAAGATTGTCAAAGGTATACACACTTGTTTTGGTTATTTTAGCTACCTACAAGACTGCTCTCTATGATCACTACCAAACCATGAAATACAATGCAAGGTGTGGTATTTGGAATCAGAAGATATTGGTTTAAATTCTGGCCCTGCTTCTCACTATCTATGTCACCTTGGGCAAGTCACTTAACTGTCTGAGTGTCAAATTCAACATCAATAAAATTGAGAGTTTTGACTAGATAACCTTTAAGACCACTTCCAACTCGAAATATATGATCTCATCAAAGGCATCTATTTTCTTTCAGAGTCTGTCTTAAAATACTTCTTCTGGCCAAGCAGTTCAGTTGATAACATTTACATTATCATAGCATAACATTAATTTGAATTATCTTGATTCTACTGTTGTATTTATTTTTTATATCTTTGCCATATTTCCCATGCTAGTTCACAAATTCCTTGAAGGATAGGACTCTGTTTTCTATATTTTGGGATTTCCTTACTCATTCACCATAGAATTCTACATAGTATGCACAGGAGTTTAAAAATATTGACAGGCAGTTAGGTGATATGATGTAGTTCATCTAATCAAGAAGACTTAAGTTCACTTCTTAACTCAAACATTTATTATTATCTGCTTCTTTTGAGGGCACCAACTAAGCTGAAAGATACAACTAGAACGCAGAGGAGTGGAAGAGTCGGTGAACAGAAATATTAAAAAGAGCTGAAATTTCTCCTCTACAGGAGAAGGATCCACCACAGCACCCCATACCCCTGAAGGTATCTAGTGATGCAAATAGAAGAGCTGTAACCATAACATCCCCAGTAGATATTGCTTCACAATATCAAGTGACCCCAAAAGTAGCTGGAGTTGATAGCCAGATAGAGGGATAAAGGAAAAGAATTCTTGGTAGTAGATTGATGGAAATAAATGAAACACCTACTTAGTAGAAATCATAGAGAAGTGATACAATATTAGTATATCAATTGCATTGGTATTTAAATGAAATTAATTTACTGAGTTATTTTATAATTTACTATGTTTGACGCCTCATCGATATTTAGGAAAGTAGAGTTTTATATCTCTGAATTAGTTCTTAAGCCCCACAAAAATTCTGGAAATTATTCCATAATAGTACCTACACATTGTCACCAATGCATTTTGTAAGCACACAGTTCAAAATGCTTCAAGAAAAAGAAAAAAAAACCTTAGTTAAAGCTCCTATCTGAACACATGGAAAGTACTGACATATTGTAATAAGCAACCCCTCTCAAGAAAGGTCTCTAGTACAATTTGCTTACAATCATATTCTTATTAGGTTTCCCAGCAGACATTGCTTCTCCTAGTTCCAAAGCATCTGCACTTGTTTTAGTTCTGCACAACCTTAAACAGGTTGCCAGAACCACCAAGACTCATTCAGAAGCTCTCCCCAATTTTCAATTCTATTGCCATTAGTCTTCCTCCTAGTTTCCAGACATGAAAACAGATTTCTCTGTGAGTCTGTACAAAATTCCTGGTGGCTTCTAATAGGTGGCATTACTAACCCTCTTTCCAGATTAAAAAGTATCTGTCAAGTCTCAGTCATCTCAGTACAAAAGAAAGGAATTATTTTTAATTTTCTTCTCATGGGAGAACCCATCACAGATCACATGCTGTGTCTCCATTCTGAAATCTCTCCCAGAGCCACAACTAGGGTGAGGTGACTGAGATTTTGCTCCAGGGCACCAAAATTTAGAGGACCACTGATACCATTTATATTCCTTTATTAGATAGAAATAAGTGAGTTTAAAATCTACTTGGAGAGCATACTTACTTAAACAAGTAAAGCTATCAAATAAAAAGCTATCAGATACTGCTTATCCACAAGCTCTAACTTCTGTAGGCTGTGCTCTCCCTGATCCTCTTCTTTCACCAAGCTACTACCTATCTCACAATAGCCTTATGAAACCCAGAGTATCCATAGGATTTGATTTCCTGGAGTCTTTCAAGCAAAGGACTCTAATCCTAAGGTCTAAGGTCATCTCTTAGCTAAACTTGATTATCCTTTAAAAGTTTGAGTATGCTCAAATTGGAATTAAAGGACCTGGATTCAAATCCCAACCCTGCCACTCACTTACCTATATGACCTAGGGCAAGTCCCTTAACCTTTTTGGTCCTCAGTTCCCTGTAATAGATAACTAAATGACTAAATTAATAAATCTGCTAGTTATTATCCTATGACTGCTTTCTGTACCTACTAGCTGTGTTTTAAGAAATAAAATGGCAGAATGAATGAAATGAAAAAGGGCTAAAGCTGGAAATATCAGTCTGCCTGATGTCAGATAATCACTTAAGTAAGCATCAGGATTTCTCTATGCTGCCAAATCTATTGTCCCTCTTTCAAAAGAGGCCCCAGAGGGAAAAAAATTTGATATAACCTATTCAAAAAGTACATTGTGTTCACATCATTTTTGGTGCTCTATGTTCTCTGATATTAGTACTCAAATGTTGTGTCTTATGAAGACCTCTGCTCTTCTCCCTTACTCTCTCAATCTGTCTCTCTCTGTTTCTGTCACTCTATCATTGTCTCTCTCCATTTCTCATCTCCTTTTCCTTCTCTGTTCCCTATATCTCTCTCTCACACAAAAAGTCTTTTTCACTTACATGAACATTCAACTATTCCATTTGAGTTGATTAATTTCAGCTACAAATGCAACAGTTGAAAGCACCTAATATAATCCAAATTCAAATTTTTGGCTGTAGTTCAGGATAAGTCTTTCAGGAATTTAATGGCAAAATGCATTGGGTGACATTTGGTTTGCTCAGAAATGAGCAGCAAACAGTATTTCCCCCACCCACTACTCTTGTTGCAAAGAAATAATGGAAACAAGCACATGCAAGAGAAAGCTCAAAAGGAAAAAAAAACACTGTTCGCAGGCATTATTAATTATATTCTGTGCATCTCTCTTGAAGTTTAAGAGAAGTAAAAGAAGCAGCAATTTGCCTCTTCCTCTCCCTCCTCCTTAGAGGAGAGCCTTTTGATTTCCTAGGACACTGCTGATAATGGTGAGGCATTAGTGAAAAAGTAATCTCATCTCTTCTCTTGAAAGTAGGAAGCCTTACCTCCAGAAAGTAAACAGAAAAGATAAAACATGAAAGAAGTAATTTATTTGAACATGTTGGCCTTCCTGATGATATCACATGTGATAAAGGGAAGAAAAACTGGGAAGGGTTGGGACACTTGTGGGGGAAACTATTAAAGAAATATGAAGAAAAGTTAAACATATAGGAGACTTATGATTTCATTGGTGTAATATCTTCTTTTTCTTTATATGTGGAAATGATTGTTTTGTTTGGATTTCTTAATACTTGCACTATTAATAATAAAAACTAATTATGTTTCTAAAAAGAAAGTGGGAAGGATTCTCTATATGACACTAATATATACATCATGGTAATCAGAATTTTACACCCAAGTTGTCAGTGGCACTTTTGTAAATATCTAGCCACTGAATACACTGGAGGTTAGCTTTCCTCTGGACTTACTTAACTGAACTAAATCTGAGTTAAAAAAATAATATATATATGTGTATATATATATATATATCTTCATTTACTAAATTAATGTTACATAAACATAAAAAGTCACCACCCATGATATGATTGGTGGGTATTTGGATCCATGTCTGCTAACATATATTCCCTCATTTTCCTCTAAGAATACAAGCTCTGAGAAGTGCATTTTTGTAGGATGCCATATAAGTATAATTTATATAAGCTATTATTAAATTGTCAGGTATAAATGAATATTATTTAAAAGAATAAGTCATATCTTAAATACTTTAGAAAAATTTCCTATTTTCAATGGACTCCTCAATGAATTGTTTTGTTAAATGAAGGATTCACCTGTAAATAAGCATTGATCAGTTCATCCTATAGAATAAGAATATTATTGAAACATTTAAGAATAGGAGGTAACAGCCCAGGGTAGTTGCTTAAAAATATATCATGAAGGGGGCAGCTGGGTAGCTCAGTGGAGTGAGAGTCAGGCCTGGAGACAGGAGGTCCTAGGTTCAAACCCAGCCTCAGCCACTTCCCAGCTGTGTGACCCTGGGCAAGTCACTTGACCCCCATTGCCCACCCTTACCAATCTTCCACCTATGAGACAATACACCGAAGTACAAAGGTTTAAAAAAAAAGGTTAAAAAAATATATCATGAAGCAAATGTGAGCATTTTTCAATGGACTATCCCAAGGGGCTCCTTTTCAAGAAATAAGAATTTAAAGTATTATCATTGTAGTAATCATTGAAATTTCTCAGAGGATATGACAAATGAGAGAAAATGATGATGAAGAGAAGGTAGGGGATTCCTATTAGTGAACAGTAGGAAGATAATAAGTACCAGGAAATTGCAATTCTTTACTTGATGGTTACTAATAGATAGGCTTTGAGGATTCTTCACAGAAATGCTCAGTGATGTGATCAAAAGAATGAGGGAATGTGTGGCAATGTGTGGTTGCAGATACACCTTTTTTTTTTTCCAAATAGCTCTGGCCCTGGGCCTCAGTTATCTTACTAGTCAGAAAATACTAGCTGACATTTATATAGTACTTTAAGGATTGTATTAATTTTACAGATATGATTTTATCCTCATAACAACCCCATGAGAGAGGTCTTATTATTATACCATTTTAGTGATGAGGATATAGAAGCTTTTAGATTTACTGATTTGCCAGTGGTCACACAGTTAGTAACTCATGGAAATGAGATTCAAATACATTCTGCTGCTAGGGTTATCTCTAAAATTAGTGTAAGTTCTAAGTTTCTAAGAAACTGTGACCAAATTTACTATAATAGAACAAAAAGATATAGGCAAACTATGAGTAAATTTTAAGAAAGAGACTAAAAGCCATGATTCTCTGGCTTTTATAAACAATATTCAAATTACGAATCTTCTCTGATTTGTAAATCGCTTTGGAACATATTTCTTTGCATTTATTTCCTTGGGAATTTCAGAATTTGATTGTTTTTGCTTCTCCACTCATGTTTTTCTCAGGAATATCAAATATTGATTTAGTTTTAAGAGCCCTGTTTCCTTAGTACTCAGACTAAAGAAATATTAAATTAGGACAATTTTTATTTAACCCAGTAAAAAATGCAAAAGACTTATACCCAACTCATAAATAATCAAAGCCATCCCCATTCTCTCTCTATTGGGCTTCTACCTTCTCCTAAAAACTGGGAGTAAGTGCACTAGATTAACAGTTCTATACTGGTAGACACTCACTTCACTTGAATGAGAAAGAACTTGAAAATCAAACAATTCTTTTTGGTAGCCTACTTTCTTAGAGAATTATAGGTATGAATTAGAAATAGGAAAGAAATCAAGTTTCTAAGGAGGTCTAACATCTGATGGGTTCTACTTTCAATGAGGACCAAAAAAAAAAATCAACATGACTAAGAGTATAAGAGGGATAGTTCTGTGTTCCTCCAAAATTATATAATTTTCTTCCTCCTTGCATCTCTGTCAACATATGATTCCTTATCTTTTTCCCTATCCTTGTCTGGAAATCTCTCTCTCTCATCTCTCCACTCAGGAACACAACTCTCAAGTTTCTGTTAGCGTTTCCCACAGGAAGACATTTCTTCTCTCTGCTTCTCCTACAATTCTATAAATAGCAGAAGTTCCCCATGTACATAGTTTCCTGGAGAGTCAAAGTAAATAGACAGGCCTCTCTCATGGAAACTACATTTTCTCTGTATCCACCTTGTCCATATTTCTCTCTAATCTCTTTTAAAGGCAATGAGTTAAAAAAAATGATGAATCCACATTGTCTGTAAGGAAGACAAACTTCAGCCTTTCTGCTAAGATCAGAGATAAAACAAAGATGTAACTTGTATTATTACTATTTGACATAGTGCTAATTTTTTTTCAGTCATATCTAACACTCTGTGACCCCATTTGGTTTTCTTCTTGGTAAAAATACCAAAGTAGTTTTCCACTACCTTCTCCAACACATTTGACAGATGAAGAAACAGAGGCAAACAGGGTTAAATGACTGGCCCAGGGTCACACAGCTAGAAAAGTATTTGAGGCCAGATTTTAATTCAGAAAATGAGTCTTCCTGACTTTATCCCATGTGACTTAGCTAGCCCAGGGCTAAAAACACTAGCATTACAATAAGATAAGAACAAGAAAGAACAAGAAAACATAAGGAGATAAAGAAACACAATTATCCTCTTTTAAAATAAAGATGCTTTGTGGTAGCAAAAAACTGGAAAATGAGGGTATGCCCTTCAATTATGGCTGAACAAATTGTAATATATGCTGGTCATGGAATACTATTGTGCTCAAAGGAATAATAAACTGGAGGAATTCCATGTGAACTGGAAAGACCTCCAGGAATTGATGCAGAGTGAAAGGAACAGAGCCAGAAGCAACAGTACACAGAGACTGATACACTGTGGTAAAATCAAATATAATGGACTTCTGTACTAGCAGCAATGCAATGACACAGGACAATTCTGAGGGACTTATGGAAAAGAACGCTACCTACATTCAGAGGAAGAACTACAGGAGTGGAAACACAGAAGAAAAACAACTGCTTGAACACATGGGTTGATGTGGACATGACTGGGGATGTAGACTCTAAAGGACCACACCAATGCAACTATCAATAATATGGAAATAAGTCTTGATTGATGACACATGTTAAAACCAGTGGAAATGCGTGTCGGCTATGGGGGGAGGGGGTGTAGGTGGGCCGAAGTGGAAAGTAAGAACATGAATCATGTAACTATGGAAAATTTTTCTAAAAAAAACTAAATTAAAATAAAGATGATCTATCTACGTAAGCAGAAATGTGACAGAAAATAGTCTAAACAGTAGTTTTGGTAAAATAACAGAATATAAAATAAATCCATACAGAGCAGCAATTTCTCATAGATAGACAAACAAACAGGAAGATAGATAGATATAGGCCTATCTACATATATATATATGATGTATAGATTAACAATTACCAACAAAAAGATAGAAAGGAAGAGCTATAAAAATTACTACATAATATATAAAACACTTCTTCCAAAGGCATATATATAAATTATCAAAGTATACCTATAAACACTTTTTTATGGAAATAAAGTCAGACTTAAACAATTTGAGGTGTATTAGTTAACCCATTTAAACTATAATTCTACCTAAATTAATTTATTTACTCAGCACTATACCAATCAAACTACTAAAGTATTACTTTTTAGAACCAGATAGGAGAAAGAGAAAGAATTGGAAGAAATTCATTTGGATGAACAAAAAATAAAAAATAGAAATAGAAGAAATGAAAAAATAGTGAAAAGGAAGTGGGCCAAACAGAACTAAATCTCAAACTATTCAAAGTGTTGAGTATTTTAAAAATTTTATCATTTGGTATAAAAACAGGAGAGTTGATGAGTGGAACAAGTTAAATATATAATCTATGTACTTATGTATATGAACATTGTCCTTTAATATTCAATTAACTCAAAGACCCACCTACCTTACTAAGGGCCTCACTATTAAAGACATACTTCTGAGAAAACTAGTGTCCAGTCCAGAAGAAACTGTTTAGACCAACATGTCACACTATAATCCCAAGACAAGCTCCAACTAGATACCTAAATTACTTATAATGTCACATCATAAATTAGAAGAGTTATAGAGAAAATGCTTTTCCAAATTATGGATAAAGAAAGAATTTATGACCATACAAATGATAGAACAGACAATCACTGAAGATAAAACTGATATTTTTGATTACATAAAATTTAAAATTCACTGCACAAATAAAACCATTGCAACTATTACTGGGAGAATAACTGAGTGGAAATTAAATATTTGTATTAAAGGTCTTATTTCTGACTAAGGTTTTAGTCCAAAGATATATAAAGAGGAAATTGAAATTTTTTTTAAGAGATACTAGGGGACAGCTAGGTGGCTCGGTGGATTGAGAGCAAGGCCTAGAGATGGGAGGTCCTAAGGTTCAAATCTGGCCACAGACACTTCCTCTCTGTGTGACCTTGGGCAAGTCACTTAACACCCATTGCCTAGCCCTTACTGCTCTTCTTCCTTAGACCCAATACACAGTATTTGATTCTAAGATGGAAGGTAAGGTTTTAAAAAATAAAATAAAGAGTGGTACTATTCCTAAATAAATAGTGAAATCAGATGAACAGGCAGTTTCCCCCAGAAGATGTCCAAGTTAAAGGAAGCTGTACCAAAAAAAAATGCCCTGAATAACTAATAGTTCTAGATATGCACATTAAAATATCCAGTCAGACCTCCTGTTTCACTTCTTGGTGAAAAGCAATCTTCCTTGGAAGATGGTGGACGTGGATAGGAGACACTAATAATACCTACTCTTATATCATCTAGACACACCTATATGGGCACAAATAACAACAACAAATAAGAAACACCATGCTATAACCCTTACAAATTAGAAAAAAAAAAGGTGAAGAAGCCAAGTTTAAGAGAATAAATCAAGTTTGAGTTAGCTGGGAACTAGTCAGTTTCAGAAAGAAAGTAGGATGGGATTGTGGGAAGAGGAGGAAAGACATGATCAGGGAATTTAAACATTGTCTAGGGAATTCACACTTTGTAAGGGAGACTTAAGAAGGATGAATGGCACACTTATCAAAGGAGTAGCTAGCAGTTTTAAAGAATACTATTCTTAAAGATACAGATACAGACTAGATTTAAGAATTCAAGATTGAAACTTTTTTTCAAGAGCATCTCATTTTTATTCAAGTTTTGCAAGCAGGAGTTAATTAAACCCTTAGATATTGTCACCTTCCCTTTCAATAGCTAAAAGTGTATTAATATAACACCATGGAGCTTCATAAAGCTTAAGGCACTGTAGAAATGTGAGCTCTTATCATTATTGTTGCGATGATTATTATAAATGACAACTTGGCTTTATTCTGATACATTACATTTGCTCACTCAGCAAAAATTAAATAACAAGCACCTTAACTTACAAACCAGCACTACCAGTTAAAAAGGAAAATGGAGTACACATGGAGATAATATATGCAATGACTTCTATAGTCACACTTACTCAAAGCTTCAAGAAGTGTTCTGAATTTTTGTTCATATTTACTCACATAGCCCCTTTTGCTTTCCCTACATTTATTTTAAGAAGATAATTTTAAAATATTTCCCCACATCATTTCTCTCTCTCTTCCTTTCTCCCTCCCTCCCTCCCTCCCTCCCTCTCTCTCTCTGTCTTTCTGTCTCTCTCTCTCTCTCTTTCTCTGCCTGTCTCTCTCTTTCTCTCTCCCTCTCTCGTTCCCTCTCTCTCTCCCTCCCTCTCCCTCTCTCTCTTCCTTTCTCCCTCTGTCTCTGTCTCTGTCTGTCTGTCTGTCTGTCTGTCTGTCTGTCTGTCTCTCTCTCTCTCTCTCTCTCTCTCTCTCTCTCTCTCTCTCCTCTCTCTCTCTCTCTCACACACACACACACACACACACACACACACACACAAACACACACACACACACACACAAAAGCACTCATCTGAGTTGACTTTGGAGGCAGAAGATTTGTGTTCAAATCCCAACTCTGCTAGGTACTGAGAATATAAATATAAACAGGAAAAAGAAACAGTCCTTGCATTTCCAGCAAGTATTGATAATTCTGATTAATCTGGCCTTCTTGTGACACTTAGGTCATGAAGAATTACCCTCGTTCTGTCATCATCACCATGGTTTTAAATGAACATCCTTATGGCATTGTTTCTATTTCTTAGATCCATAGGAGCAATTAATTACATTAGACTGGCTAGAGTACTAATCTAATCAATGGCATTATTTAGTTCTTTTAGCCCTTCTTAATTCCTACAATGGTCTTAGGATATAAGAAGTCCCTACCACACATCATACTGGCTGGCATTACTTTACTTTCCTTAAAATATAGACTGAGTTGGGCTTTTAGGGGAGTGATAAAAGTAGGTTGTTTATTTGTTTTTGTTAGTTGCTTTTTTTCCATTGGCTGTGTCCCTTATCACAGGAAGTGAAATGTCAATGACCACTTGTCCAGGTTATCAGAGAATGGATTCCTCCTCAGGTACAAGTTAGGCTAGATAGTCTCTAGGGTCCATTCTAGCTCTGACATTTAGTGATTTTGTGTACTTAAGACTGAAGTTTACTCCTGATTTTTAACACTCCAAAATATTCCCTAATTATAGATGTCTGTACATTTGTAAAGGGGTCATTGAAATATTCTTTCTTTTTCACTTTCACTATCAAACCAGATAGTCTTTGATCCTAAAACAGAATATTCAGTATTCAATCCTGACAGACTCCATATTTACTCTTCTTCCCCCTTGCTAACTCCAATCCTACAGAGGCCAATTAAACTGCCTGTACCAGAATCAAACAGAACGTGCATGCCACACTATCTCTCCTGACACATAGGTGATTATAAACATCCAACTTTACTTTATACTAAGTATTGAGCTGTGCATGGGGTGTTTTCACTTTCCAAGAACTGTCTTTTGAGTAGAAACACATTGTAACTTGCATTGCTCCCTAGTTCTCAGGAGTATTACTGCTAACTACAGGAAGACACCTGCACTAGGCTTCCTCTGTATAATTGGCGAGGTCAAATAATTCACATTGTATGCATTTTTCAGTTCTTGTCCTTTTCTGAAGCATAATGATTAAATTTGATGTATGACTCCTTCGTTAAAGTCAACGTATGGAAAGTAAATAAAACATTTCATCAGTGTTTGAAAATTTGGAGAGTAATTCCTGCCATTGGATGGGGGGTGGGGGGGGAGGGAGTAGAAATTGAATCAGAATGTTGATCAGAATATGAAAACAAAGTAGTTTGCAATATGTCTCTGGCAGGCATTTTCAACTACCTCTGAAAGTTCATATTGGAAAATTATGTTTTCATTGGAAAATTGCTTCCATTTAGAAAGCTAGAAATAGCTAATGTGCTAAAAAAAAAAGAAGAAATGTATGTTTTTCTTAACTTGCAGTAATTGAATCTCCACTATTTTTCTTAGTTGTCATTTGAGGAAAATATAAATGAGCTTAAATACATGAATTGACACAGAGTTCCAAAAAATACCTAAGTAAATTACAAGTAAAATTTTGCAAGTAGACAAAGTCTTAACAGCTATGTGACTTTTGGCAAATCCTTACCTCTCTGAGCCTCAGTTGCTTTATACATTTTTTAAAAGTTAATAATAATAATAATGTTTTCACAACTTACCTTACAGGTTTGTTGTGAGAGTCATCAGATAATAGATTTAATGTAATTCTGTAACTATATTTTGATCTACTTAATTATTTTTTATCGCAATGATATTGTACTATTGGTGGTGACTGATCTTTTCTCTCAGCTTCCCAAGATAATCTGATTAAATAGTATTGCATATGTGCATAAAAATATGTTAATGGTATTGATATATCCCTCCCTCAGTTTTGAGGTAATATTTAACAATGGACCTCTGGAAACAACATCTTTGTATTTCTTAGCTGATACAAAGTGAGTAATTCTAATAACAAGAATTTCAGATCAGAAAAGAAGGAAGGAAAAAGATTTGACAGTCTAGTACCTCTTGGTATGGCTCTAGTAACATTTCATCTGAATAAATTGCTATTTTGCACTGACCCAAATCAACATTCCATATATCCCCTTTCTCCATTCTTCCTCATTCTTAAACTATGTATGGGAGCAGATGTGAACACACACATACATACATACAAACACACACACACACACACATACATTTTACAAGACAAATAAGCACACATAAAGACATTCCCCTCAGGGACAGAATACTGTGAAAGCCAACCTCAGCTTTTCCTATGTGCCTACTTCTTTCCTCTCTTTCTCATACAAGAGGTGATGGTGCCTAAGCGTGGTGTGTTTTAATCATAATAGTGTTGGATCCTTTCTACTTTGGGAGATTGGATCTAACCTCTGCTACTGATAAGAGTCAATTAGCAGTGTCCAAAGGATCAAATCCTCTAGGGTAAAGAAGTTGTGATCAAAGCTCTATTCTGTAAATAGAATCTCGTAGTATGTCAAATTTAGAGGAGTTGTGAAGGAATTCTTAGCTCTCCAAATCTTAGAACAGTATGAACTAAATCAAGGAAACCACAATCTTTAAGGAACAATCAAAATGTTGATCATCTGAAACAACTTCTCCTGAAACAGTGTTATCCAAGGTATCCAAGCTTTCCTTTGTTCTTTCCTGTGCAGTTGCCATTGTGGACCTGGAAAAACAATTGACTTCTTACTCCTCTAATTCCCCCATTTAAAACTGGAGTAGGCAACTGTATTTTAAGATCGTTAGGACAGCCAAAGAGAGATTCAACAAGATGATCTCTGATTTTAACCTGTTCCTAATTATTACAAGTTAATTATGGGTCAATGCCCTGTTTCTTGTACTTGTTGGCATTCTCCATAGTCCTAGAGCACTTCTAGGCACTGGTTAACTGTTTAGCTAGTTAGCATATAATTGAGGATTGTTTCCTATAACAGAGAAATGATCTTTATTACTCAACATTCGATATGTATTTAGTGCCTACTACATGAAACATGACATAGTGGATAGAGAATTTTCCTTAGAATTTGGAGGACCTGGGTTCAAATTACTTCTGTGACACTTCTTACAAAAGATCCTGGGAAAGTCTCTTAACTTCTCAGTGTTGTAGTCAACTTTCAAGAGCTATAAATTGCAGAGAAAGTGCTGTTCTGCTTTGAAAGAGGGAGTTTCCTCACCAAGGAGTTCCCTAATCTAACAAAATTATAGGTCATATTCTTATCTCTCTCACCTATGTTCAATGTACTCTTTTGAGGATTTTGAAAGATGTAAAGATGATTAAGATCCAATATCTAAACTCATGAAACTCATAATAAAGAAATAAGGCAAATACGTAAAAAATTATAATACAAAATAGATAATTATAAATGCTTATTAGAATTAGAAAAAATCTGAGAATTAAGAGGATAGGTAGAATTTTGATGTGTAAAAATGGAACAGGATTTTTTTTAATTTGGGGTCTAGTGGATACCAAGGATACCCAGAAAAAATCTCCATGTGGAGATAGCTAGGGGTAAGATAATTTCTTACCACCTGAAGGATGGTAGGAAGCTCATTCTGGAAGAATTGTGATGACATATGAAAGCAATGAATGAATGAACCTTCTGTAATTTCCAAGGTTGAAGACTATTATCTGTACTCGAACAGAAAATAACAAACAGATAGGTCAAAGACTTAAGTTCCTTTCTCAGCAGCCATATGGTCTCAGGGAAAGAAGGTTCCATAGCATTTCCTCAATATATAGTCATTTTACCAGAAACCATGAGTGTAGGAGTCTCCTTAAAAATCAGTACAGCAGAAGTGGTGGTTATGGGGTGGGGAAGGATCACTTAGAAGATTCTGACAATTAAAGCTTCATATACATGGAAAAACATTCCTCCAAACTACAGGGTTCTAAGAGTGCAGATTGGTTGTTGCGGGTAGCCCAATACAGAGCAATCATCTCAATGTAACCCAGAAGAATCAAGCAGTACTGTCATCTTTGAATTATTGAAACTGCTTTTTTTTTTCAGCTTAATCTCCCCTTCATACCCATTGACTCAGCTGGTATTAGAGGAGATATTGCCCCTGAGGTTGTGGAAGAAATATTTCCTGCAATTGTTTTTGTGCTATCTGTAGTAAATACCCCTTTATAATAGTAAATGCTTACCTCTTTTAAACAGTGTTAAGCAATGTTAGGGCAGTTAGGTGGCACAGTGAATAACGCTGGGCCTGGAGTCAAAAAGACTCATCATCCTAAGTTCAAATCTGGCCTCACATTTACTAGATGCGTGACCTTGGACAAGTCACTTTACCCTGTTTGCCTCAATTTCCTCATCTGAAAATTGAGCTGAGGAAGGAAATGGAAAACCACTCCAGTATCTATGCCAAGAAAACTCCAAAGGGGATCACAGAGTTGGACACAAGTGAAAAAGACTAAACAACAGTATGTACATGTTGTCTCCTTCAACTAGACTATAAGGTTCTTGGAAACATGAACTATTCTTGCTGTTTGTATCCCTAACACCTAGTCCAGAGCCTGGTACATAGCCAATACTTAATAAATATCTGGTTGATATTTATTGGTTGAAAATAGCATTGAAAATGTTCTGGGAATAGTGAATAGTGCTGGAGGAGAGGTACATAAAAGGGAGTAAGATGAATTAAGGATGGGGAGAGAGGCAGACAGACAGAGAGAGAGATTGTGAATTGTCCTATTACTAAATTTCATGATTCCTTCTAATCATTGTCTTCTTCCCTAGGATATTCTGAAATCATCAGCAGCATTTTTAACTGAATTCAAATATATTAATACATGTTGCTAAAAATTAAAGGAAAAAACTATGATCCCCTTAAAAATGAAGTAAAATTCATTCCCTTGAATTCTGATGAAGTAAACAAAGATCCTTTTAAATGCTAAAGAACACTCACAAAAGGCTTTGTCACAAAGTGTTATAAAATTTTGCCAAATTGAACCCATGTAGTGTAGTGCTGACTGGAGATGTTATTGATTAGAAAATACCTTCAGCGCCCTAGGCCATACAAGCTTTGGAAGGTTTCTGATCCAGGAACCATATCAGGCTCACCTATGTACTAGAAAGGTCAACCTGCCATGGAAACCTATTAAAAGCACAACACACATATTCACTCAGCTTGGAGGCTGAATGTGGCAGTTCCAATCTCACCCAGAGCCACATTTCAGTCTCTGGGAGGCTGATGTAATTCTCTTGTGAGCCTGTGGTTTGAATAGGATTTATTATTTTAAAATATTAAATATGTCATTGCTTCTTTTCCCTCAATGCATAAAGTAAACCTGCTTGTAGAGCACAAAATTATGTCAATATTGTCTTTGTCTCATAGGCAAGCACACATGCATATACACATACATGGAAAGAAGGAAACAGGTACTCTCAGTGAATGAATTATGTGTCACAATGGAAACAGTGCTAAACTTGAGGTCAGGAAGACTTCAAATTCAAAGGACAAGTCATTTAACATCTTCTTGCCTCAGTTTCTTCATCTAAAAGTTAGGGATAATAATAGCACTTAACTCTCAGTGTTGTGAGAATCAAATGATATAGTAATTATAAAATGCTTTGAAAATCTTAAAGCACCAGATAAATGTTTTGTTGTTCAGTTGTTTTCAGATCATGTCCAGCTCTATGATCCTATTTGGGGTTTTCCTGGCAGAGAAACTAGAGTGATTTTTCATTTCTTTCTCCAGTTCATTTTACAGATGAGGAAACTGAGACAAAGCATTAAGCAGTTTGCCCAGGGTCACAGCTACTTAGTATCTGAAGCTGGATTTGGACTCAGGAACATGAGTCATCCTGACCTGAGATAGACCATTCTATCTACTGTGCCCTCTACGTGTCCTGTATAGTTGCTAGCTATTATAATTGTTGTTAGCAACCAGATTTGACAGCTACCACCTTTGTCACTTTGGGTGAGACAGTTAACCTCTCTGGGCCTCACTTTTATCATCTGTAAAATTGGGGAAGGGGTTGAATTAGATAATCTCAAACTTACTCTATATATAAACCTTATATATATATATATATGTAGGCTTATAATCCTATGATATAGAAATTAGTGCTAAAACACAATATGCCTGTTTTTCTCTTAACAGAGATTATATTCCTCATTCAAAATAAACAAATCCCATGTTGGATTTTTTTTCTAGTAGTAGGTATAGGCTTGATGTGATCCATCCACACTCTTTGGCCAGGTTCCCCTTGCTTCCAATGATACTTATTTTAATAGAAGATCATTGAAGTCTTTAGCCACATATTTAAATCAACACTAAATTGTCCACAGGGGAAATTGACCTTATAGCCTTGATCTAATATTAGGAATGTATGTCTGAAATAAGAGACTATCAGAGTGGACCACTGAACTAAATGGGGAAAACATTTTTTTCCTACAACCCAATCTTACCAGCCAACTAGAATTATCACCTTAACCTCCTTTCTTCCTCTTTCTCTGTTAGGGTGGTATTATTTTTCTGAAAATATAACAAGTTGTATGACTTTTCCATACCCTATTTGCTCCACAGCTGGAAGAATGAAGTGACTGGTCTTGTAGCAACAAAAAGGAAAAGAAAAAAAAAACATTTTTGGTTTTAGTGACTTATGAGATAGATTGGGCTCATCTGGTCTCATTAATGGGATATCAGTCAGGAAATTTGATTCAGATATAGCTGAAATTCTTCATGTAAAACCTCAAAAGGCAGTTAAGGCCAGGAAGTTGGGAAAACCTATGTGGATTAATCTGTTCCATGAGAAAAAAAAATGAAAATTGCTCAAGATAAGCTATCAGATCTAAAACTAAAGAGCGTATCATTTCTTGGGTGGAGAAAAGATAAATGATTTATTTCCCTGATTGCAAATCTCTCACTCTCAGAGAAAGACTTTTCTCCAATTCTGAGACATAATTATTAAAGTAGTTCCAACAGCCATTGACCAATCACTAATGAAGAGCTCAATTTACTAGCCAACAATGCTTTTGATAGTACTATTTATTCTGGTAATGCATGTCTGACTTTTAGGTCCATACAGAGTTGCTCTTTAATGGTTAGTGAGAAAAATAGGGTATGGGTATAAAACCATGAAAGTCAGACTAATATTCTGGTATGGCACACACTATATTATTGCAGTTAAAACAACGCTGTACAGTTGAATCATTGGGCCTGGGTTCAAAACCCACTCAGATATACCATTTACTCTTTGTGTACTTGACCCAGTCTCTTAAACAATCTGCCCCTCATTTTCCTGATCTATAAAATGATAGTATTCAGATCAATGATTTCCAAGATCCCTTGCAACTCAAAATCTATGATTCTGTGGACATATTCTTTTCCTCTGTTTCTATTCTGTGAAAAGGGACAAGTAATGTGGTACTGGGTAGACTTTATTCCTGATAATCTTCTATTAAAATGAAATGGGCAATATCTTTAAAGGTCCAAAAGTTCACTGAAAAGAGAGTGTGTCATCCTTGTGATCCCTTCCAAAATGAATTTCTTTTTATTGTCCTTTTTGTCAAAAAAACTCAAAATGACACATACTTTTGATGCTGACCTACAAAATTCTTATAAAAATTTAGCTTACATCTCCTAGGCAGGCATTCACTCCATTTACTTGGATACTAATTGGCTTGCTCCTTTTAGATGCTTTTATGTGCGATTGTACTGCTACAAACCATTCCACAGATGATAGTTCTCTGAAGCATCTTACTCCCTCAGGACTGACTCCTGACCTGATGACAACATCAGTCATGTTCAGTCTCACTTCCTATTATAAGGTTACAGCAGAGCCACAATAGAAGCAGAAAAAAGGGAGCAGGAGGCTCAGGAAGATCAGTGGGATGGACATAGGGATGAGAGAGTTATAATAATGGAAATCAAGATGCTACCTCACAATTTTCACCACAACCAACAATAATCACTGACCAAATTCCACTAATAAGCAAGTAAACCTAATAGCCCAGGGAGTAGCAAAGTCCTGTAAACCACTGCCTCTGCTTCCAACCCAGCCCCCAAAGCCATCATCTAAGGAAGCAACCCTTCAATTTTCCTCTGCAGGTGCTACATCTCTTGCACCATCAGCAACTACAACTACTGAAGACCCCTCAATAAGAAAATTCACACCATTACATTTCTAGGCACTGTCAAATCGACATGAAAAATGAATATGGTTTTATCAGTGGAATTAACATTAAAGAACATGCATTCCCATCTGTTTTGTCACTATGCTTTAAGAACCATATGGTCTTTCCATATGACTTGTAGCTGAAATTTCCTATATGTGTTATCACCTTCTAAACAGAAGGTGAACTCCTTTAAGGAAGTGACTGTTTTTGCTTCTTTGTATTCTGAGAACTTAGAACAAAGTCTTGTATGTAGTAGGTGTTTAATAAATGCTTTTCGAATAACTTAATTCTTTGAGAGCAGGGACTATCCTGCTTTTCTATTTCTATCCCAAGAATTTAAGAGAGTGCTTTACACTGTGTTCAATAAATACTATTCATTCACTTATTCATTCATTTGCTCTTAGAAATTTTTTTCCAAAAGCCTATTGAATGGCTTCTTTCAGCCATGCCCACAGGGGCAGTGACTCAAGAGACATAGGGAAAGGAACTGATGGCTTGAAAGGTAATTGAGCTCCCCTTCCCTAGTTCTTTAGTCTATGTTTGACCTTGAATTTGTGTGGGAGGGAAAAGAAAGCCATTGTGGGTGAAGAGAAGCCACTTCCAGTTTACTGTTGGAATTATTCAGTGCCTTTTTTCCCCACCTGTTTCTATTAAACTCCATTAGCCTAGTTTAGAAAAGGAGATGGCAGTGGGGAAAAACAGAAGTAGGGAATACAAAGGAATAAATGATTCCAGAGATTTGTAAATGGATTTGATTCATCTATCTACCCTGGCCTTTCCATGTCCTCCCAGCTGTGATGATTTTCTCCTCCTTGCTTCAAGCATCTTCAAGCTAAAATTAAGATGTAGACACCAGAAGATGTGCATATGGAATAAACCATCCAGAATGCAGGTCATTTCCCACCCCCAAACTTGTCTTATCACTCTCCCCTATTCTCTCACCATCTGGACATCTTTAAAAACATTTTACTTTTTTAAAAAAAATATATTTTGAACCAGCCATAGAAGATGGAGGCTTGAAGGTGGTGAGAATTTTTTGCACTTTAAAATATATAAATGTATATATGTATATATATGTGTGTGTGTGTGTGTGTGTGTGTGTGTGTGTGTGTTTTTACATTTACAGGGTCTGTTATGTCTCCACAATTAAAGGAAGCAGAGGGTTGAATCATAAACCAAATAACTCAAACCTCAGAAAACTTGCATTTCAGATCCCACCAACCCCCATCCCCACCTATATAGAAAACCCTCAGAATCTTGGCCAGAACTGTTCCAGTTGGCTGTCTAGCTTGATCGAATTCATCAGGTAATTGCTCAACTCTCCACCTCATTTTTCCTGTGTACAAACAAAATCCTTATAATGGTTACTTTAATTGCTGGTAATCATCCCAAAAAGCCACCCCTAATGCTCTATGCAGTCAAGACAGTCTGATGTTAATAATTTAATAACCACAAGGTTTGTAGGAGTGGAGGTAAATTTAAATCAAAAATGAAAAACATGCCACTTAATCAGCCTCAATTGGGAGATGCGTATGTGCTTCACTCCAATTACTTTTACTGGGCACATTGAGCACATCTTGCATCTGAGTTCCAGGAAAAACAGTAGGACTGATGCATAATTAATTTTCTTTCCTGAACTGGGCTATAGATAAATCTAATTAAACCACATTTTGCTCAAGTATTAGCTTTCCTTGCTTCTGTTTATTGTACTCCAAAGCCTCAAAGGCATCTGTCAGCTTTATCTGCTGTGGACAGGTAGAACTTGAAGCTATCATTCAGCAACTCCAATTGGAACAGAAGCCAAAATGATATGTACTCAAGGAGATGCAAATAGCAGTATTAGAGAAAGGGCTGTTCTACAAGAAGGAACACTTTTGAAATGATGAGCTCATTGGTCTTGGGTCTCATCAATGCAAACAGTGGATGATCCCAAAGAGAACAAAAGATAAGTCACCCCAAATGAAGAGGGAGTAAACTGGGAAATTAATCCTTTATTTTATGAATTTCAAATGAAAGATATATTTTCTCTATCTCTAGTATTTCTCGATTACTTGTTTGGTTGTGGGGAAGATCCTCAGTACCCCTCTATGGCTTAAAACAAAGATTCTTAATATTTTTTTGTGGAATGGACTCCTTTGATAATCTGGTAAAATTTTGGGTCACACCTCAGAAGAGTGTTTTTAAATTCATTGGGTTAAAAATATATTAATTACTTTGAAATGCAGCTATTTTAATTAAGTTTATTATAACAAGGTTATGATCCCCTAACTAAGAAACAATTTGCCAAGAATTGTCTAAAATCACATAGAGATAAAATGACATATCAAGAAAGCTGTCCTAGATACTTAACTTGTCCAGGTGACTAAGACTTGAATTGTTCACATGTCTTCCCATTGCCTAGGGCTGGCTTACATAGATTAGTGTGATTTTCTCCTAAGGCTTGCCAAATAGACTGAACTAGGTTTTGGTTTTGATTTTCCCTCCAAGACAAGGAAGTAGTCAAGAGGATTGATTGTTCCAGGATAGGAAGACTTGAGGAGTTGACCCCATATCCTGGTACCAAGGTCTTAAAAAGGCTGGCCTACAGAGACTCAGTGACCACTCAGACTTTTCAGATGCCTGGTAAGTGGCAACACCCATCTGACATAGTCACTTTTCCATAAATAAATGGGGATGACAGGGTGAGGGCTTTGGGAAGGAGGTTCTGTATTTATCTAAACCAGCACAACGTTTCTGAATAAGCCTTTCCTTGCTATTATTAAACTTCTCTTTTGCTAACTTTTGGGAAGGTGGTCTACAAATATCTCAATTAACTCCAGTCTAAATTCTAAACCACTGAATCAGGCCTAACCTATAATACCAGATTTTCATGAATCCAAGACCAACACTCCATCCAATAAGCCATATTGCCTCTTCTCTAGAGTACCATCCAGAACAGAGAAGTAAACTTTCCTAATTTGTGCCATTAATTTGCTAGTTCAAACATTTCAAAAAAAAAGATATGAAGAGTATGCTGATAAATATTTAACAATTGGCTATCGAAAAGGGGGAGGACGAAGCATGCATTCCTATCACACTTTTGAGTTTAATCTGCATTATTAATATTTTCTCCATTACTTTCTCAAGTCTAGAAAATCAACCAAACAATAAATCAAGTCCTTATTTACAGAGTTTCTCAATTTCCAAAGTGTCAAAAGTTGAATGATCAGCTCTTGTAAGCCAGTATGAATTGGCTCTAGCACCATCTAGATAGAATCTACTCTTTGAATGACACATAGCCTTCCAAACTTGTGTTTCCTTTATAATTGCATAAGATAGGTCTCTATTGGTTTTAGATAATCTGACCTAGTCTGGGAGGAGGGTTGGGAAGTGCGTGGAGAACCACATGAAAGGATCTAGAATAGATATCACATTGTCCCATTTCCTCTTCAGCAAGAAAGAGACAGAGAGAGAAAGACAGAGAGAGAGATATAGAGAGAGACAGACAGAAATAGAGACAGAGAGACAGAGATTAACTACACAATTGTTACCAAGTAAAAATTAGTAAGATTAAAATTTCCTTAAGAAGGACTGTGGGCAGGATCATTGTTTCTAGGCCTGAACCAGACTCAATTTTTATTCCCGTTCTAATATAGCCTCAGCAATGTGTGGTCCCAGCTTCAAACCCCTCCATGGCCCTTTTATCATATATGCCACAAAAGGTTAAAAGTTCTTTTTATGCTCTGCCAAGTTGATGTAATCCTTAAATTAGACTTTATAACTATAAAAAAGAACCATGAAGAGGCATCTGTTCCTTCTCTCTGCCTTTATATATACAGGTACATTTAAACAATCAATAGGGCTTTTTGGACCTCTTATGGAAGCATAGTGAATATATGAAATTTTAAAAAACAAATCATCAATACTTATTTTGTAAAGAGTAAATCACTTACCATTGTTTTTTCAATTTTTGCAACTTTAAGTTGGGGAAAAAACCCCAACACTAGCTTTATTATGGGATTGTTGTAATAAAAATGCATTTTGAAGTCATAAAATACTATTTTAAAGTAACCTATTATTATTATATTTATTCTTATGCACCTTCTTTGTCTCATATTATTTGATGGAGTTCAGATTGAAATGGCCCAGGCAATTGTTTATTTTTTCAGTGATTAAATAAAAAATGTAATCCTATGATTCTAATAATAAATGTGATTTACTGGCTTATCACCAATACTAATACTACTTATGACATATATTATGTCTACAGTACATATATCCATTATAATATATCATAGATTACTATATGTATCCTGAAATATATATATATATATATATATCTGTGTGTTACATGTGAATATCTGTGTATATAATTTGATAAACAGGACAACTGTTTGAATTAGTTGACTTAGTATTATTTTCTTCATTTTACCAATGAGGAAACTGAGGCTCATAATGATTTATGATTTGTACATGTTCATAGAGCTAGTATGTAACTGAGTCAAAATTGAAATTCAGATCCTCTAACCTTTTGGAAAATCCCATGCTAACCCCTCCACCACACTTCTTTTCAGTAAATGAAATCATACTGACAGTTTATATAATAATATAGAATGGTTTGGGGAGATAATGCAATTTTCTTTCCAATGGCACTATTATGGAAGAGTTCTGAGGTTCTCTCCATTTTCTCCCATGCTCAGTTTTTCCTCCAGTAGTCCATATCAGGACCAAGTACAGCAATGCAAAGCCTATGCAAAACAGTCATTTTAGAGGTGTCTTGTAGTAAATGAAATAAAATATCTTTCAGTATGTCATTACTGCTGGTAATACTACAAATTCTAGTTTCTTTCTCACTTTTATCATGTACTTTGGCACACAATGACATATTGACCCAGAAAGCACCTCTTGGTTATTTGTCTAATGGGGGGGGGGAGGTTGGGGCAGGAATCTTAACAACAAAATATAATGACTTCAAAATTACTGAATGTAATTATGGGAACCATTTGATCTTCGAATGCTGTAGACACATCAAAGGATGACAGCTCAGGCTTCAGAATGTAGTGATTTCTGGGAACAATTATTTCAGTGGTAGAGAAAAGAAAGACTGAAAAAGGGAATTACCTCTGTTTCTCTTTCAATTACATGTCTTTCATAGTTAGCTGTATGTATTAAGGAAGAACTGTTTTTAATGTGCATGCATAGATTTTATAAGCGCATATTTCATTGTTCCATCAATGAAGCTAATTAATGAATATTAATCTTTTACGGATAACTATTCTAATTTTTGGAGTTTCAAGGAAAGGGGAAAAGCTATATTTTAAATATCAAATGGTAACTGTGAAACACTTCTCCTAGAGATTTTTTGACTTATATAGTGTGGCCTAAAAACCTTTATTCTTTTTAAAGAAATCTTTAGAACAGGCCCTGACTGGACCTATACTCTGAAATCAATTTTCTTGATCCAGGGAGAAATTGAATTTATTTTAAACAATTGCCTACTTGAGGGGAAAAAAATGAGTTACTAACATTTGATGGAAATTTTAAAGTAGATTTAGCCTTTTTTCCCCCAACTTAGCTTATCTGTGTAGACACTTGAGAAGTAACCAGAATGAGTAGAGGAAAGAGCAGACTTTGGAATCAGGACAAAGTGCTTTGAAGTCATATTCAGATATATCCTGGTTGTATGATCCTATGCATGTCACTTAATCTCTCTTAGTTTGAAGCAATTCCCTAAAATTGTACATTGAAGAACAGGTGTTTTTATGCTTTGGTAAAGGACTGTCCTCCTAGTAAACTCGTTTCATTTGTAAAATAATAGGTCTAGACCAAAAGGAAAAAGAGAGAGAAAGAAAATGTGCCAGGAGATTTTAGTCTGTGTTCCATGAATTAATAGGGTGTTTTTTCTATTTTTTGATAAGTGCATTATAATATACTTTATTTCCTTTGTTATCCTATGCTTTTTGTTTTATGCACTAAAAAATTTATTCTGGGTGCAGCTAGGTGGCTCAGTTAATAGAGAACCAGGCCTAGAGATGGGAGGTCCTGCGTCCAATCTAGCCTCAGACATTTACTAGCTCTATGACAGACATTCAGAAAGTTACATAACAACGCCCATTGTCTAGCCCTTACCACTCTTCTAATTTAGAACCAATGCTTAGCGTTGATTCCAAGATGGAAAGTAAGTGTTTAACAAAAAAATTATTCTGAGAAAAAGGAGCATAAGCTGTATCACATTACCAAAGGATTCTGTTTTCCATTATGCATCTTGTGTCTAACTAATATGTTAAAATACATTCATAATTTCCCAAGACCCTTTATTTAATAGATATTTATTTCAGGCAATAACAACTACAAGAATTACTTTTCCAAACACTATCTCCCTTCATCTTAACAAATCTGTGGTTTAGAGCAGGATTTATGCTTCTTATCTGACATAAGAGTAAACTGAGGCTAACTATAATCAAATGATTTGACTATTACAAAGAGAACAAAATTGAGACAAGAACTCAGATCTTCCGACTCTTCATCTCATGTTCCTTATAATATACCATACTAACCACCTAAGAGACATAAAACCTTAAAAGATGTGGTAGAATTAAAACCACAGATGTATTTGTACATTTTTTAATATGAGTAGTTCATTTTCTATTAATACAGCCCTTGTGGGTTCAATGAAAAGTGGAAGAGTTGTCAGTCAATAAAAATTAATTTACCATCTACTATGTGTCAGACACTGTGCTAGGTGCTAGGGGTTCAAAAAGAATCAAAAGACAGTCTTTGCTCTCAAAGGAGTCACACAGGACTGAAAAACACTCAAAGTTAGCTATATCATTAGATCCATAATCAGGACTTCAAACTTTAGTTTTGCCTATGGACGTTGTATCAGTATTTAGACCATTCTCCCTCCTTTCTCAAAGAGTTCATGTCTGGTTCACAAACTTTATTTTTATGTTAGAAGACTTCAACACCTATTTTGATGCTGCCCTCTGACTCCCAATTTCCCATTTTATGTCTCCACAAATCCCAAAATTTACTCCTTCATTCTATTTAAGCTACATACACTATTTAATTTTTTTAATCCAAAACTCTGATAGTCATTTATTTGTACATTCCTCTATTTGTTGTCAGCCTCCTAACATTCTGTCTTCTCCTATATCTCATTCTCCTTAAATCTATTCTCCCTTAGCATAGGAATATTCAGTATGTTCTCCCCAATTACCTATACTCTGAATTTACTTCCTTTCCAGTCTTAATTCTATACTTAAACATTTCAAATTCACACTGTCCTTTACTTTCTAATCCCTCACCCCATGCCTTATTGCTTATCTTTCCAAATTTAAGCCCTATTACTCCAAATATCTACCTTTACTGGAATTGGAGGAAATAACACAACTGTGAAGGCTGGTTTTATTTATTATTAATTCATGTTATCTAGTTTCAAGGCAGCCCTACAGGCAACAAAGCAATCTTTTTATTTCTCTCTAATTCAAGTCTTTTCTCACTTCCCATAAAAGTTATTCTAAATCTTCTGTTACTTCATCAAGCCTCCCACCATTACCCTTCTATCTCACAGCTGAAGGTCTAGCCTCATACTCTACATAAATAATTGCAATTATTTGACCTGAGCTCCCATAATCCCTTCTCTTCATCGCAAAGACAATTGACAATATCTGTAACTCTCTTCTCCTTTCCCCTGGTATCTGAAAATGAAATAATAGACCTTCTCTGTGTCAAGGCCAGCTCTTTTTTCTGTGCTCATGAGGCCATCTTCTCCTGTCTTCTCCCACAGATTTTAGCCACAGTCATCCCTTGTATTCTTTCCTTATCTAGTTTCTTTTTCACTACCTTCAACTATATCAGAAATTCTACCATCCTTAAAAAAATAATTAACGAGGCCCTTTTCTTCCTGGAAAGACTTTGTCCTATATCTCTTCTATCACTTTAAGCCAAAATTCTAGAAAAGGGTATGTATATACATCATCACCTCAATTCCTTTGCCTCTCCCTCAACTGAGACTATTCTCTTGATAACTGCCTACAATCTCTTGATCACCAAACTTAATGGTCTTTTCTTAATCTTTGTTAGTCTGTCTATTACATTTGGCCACCCTTTCCTGAATAATCTTCCCTCTATGGGTTTTTGTGGCACTCCATTACCTTATCTATCTGTTTCTTCAATCTCCATTATCCATGTCATGTTCCTTAAAGATTGGTCTTCTTCAAGGTTCTGACCAGGTCCCCTCTTTCTATATGCCCTCTTTCTTCATGATATAAGCCCAGACAGGTTTAATTATTATTCAGTTGATGCATACATATTATATATATATATATATTCAACTTCATTATCCCTGTTGAATATTGATCAGTTTCCTATTAGACATTTCGAATTTGAAATCATGTCCAAATTGGAGCTACTCATTTTGCAACCAAAACTCTCCCATCTTCCAAACATCTCTATTTCTATGATCTTTCCAATCTCCCAGGTTTAAAAACCTCAGTTTTATCTTCAGCTTTCTATTCTCCTTCACCTGAGATACTCAAGCCATTTCCAAATCCTGCTGTTTCTATCTCTCCAACATCTCTCACATCTGAGCCCATTGTCCTAGTCACACATCTAATACCATTAGTTTTCATTCTGAAAACCTCTCATCTAGATTTTTGCACCATTATGATGCAGTCAAATTTGTGTGATTGGTTTTTTCTCTGTTCCTCATTTATTAAGGACCTTGTCCTCAATCCTTTGCATTGTCCCTACTCAGTGCCTGGAATATATTCCTTATCATATCTACCTCATAGAAGCCCTCTCTCACTTCAAAATGTATCTCAAGTATCATCTTCCACATACAACCTTTCCTCATCACTTCCTTCTCACAACAAATGCACACACATGAGAGAGACAGACAGAGAGAGAGAGAGAGAAAGAGAGAGAGAGAGGGAAAGGGAGAGAGAGAATTCTGAGTGCTCTCACTTCCAAACTCTCTCCTACATAAAGATGTTGTGGTTATTAATTTTTTATTTCCTGTATATACTTACATATGTACTTGTCTTCCCTCTTATAGTACAAACTCCTTCAAAGTAGAGATTATTTCATTCTTTTTATTCATATCCACAGTCTACTACACTAGGACTTAGACCATTACAGATGCTTAATTAATGCTTATTGATTAATTGACTGATAAAATGGAAATGTAGAAGATATTAATGGAATGTATAGTGCTTTTGTACCATGGAAACAATTTATCTCAATGCTGTGTTAGGGAAAGTAATCATAAAAACTGAAGTTATTAAATGACTCACTTCTCCTACATAAATGATCTCCTTAACTCCAACCTGTCCTACTTCATGCTCCCAACCTCCATAGCAGCTACAAGGTATCCCCCAAACCCAGTATTTTCTATATGGCAAATGGCTTTAGGTCTCCATCACAATAGGCTGGTATCCCAAGTTCTTTCTATTCTTCTCTCAACTGAATTTCTCTTTAAAAGTTAACCAGGGGGAGGGGGTAGATGTTTGTTACAATTTTTTCTCCATGACAAAAGTATTAATTATTCCTTGGGTAGAATTGACTGTGTACCAAACCCCACAGAACAGTTCTTTATTAAAGGAAGGAATAACTATATAGGTGCAAAGTAAACTTAAACCCCACAAGTCTTTTCTCAAGAATTCCAAAGCTGAGTCAAAGGAGGAAGGAACACTTACAAGAATTTCAGCATAAAGATCCATTCACAAAAATATTCATTTGTCTTTTAAAAGTTTTTTTATTAGCATCAAGTTAATGGAGAACAAAAAATATGGCTTTGTCTAATACAAATGAATATGTCTCTAGCTCTCAGGAAATTCACATACAACCTAAGGGAATGGATCCGAGAAAAAAAGTTTCTCCTAGTATCACTGTGAAGCCCCAAACCGCTGGTATTTTGTTATTACCATCAAAATTTTTAATAGACTTGTGATTTCATTCCTAGAGGGAATCTCCATTGAGGAAACACCCTTATCAACGCAGAAAAGCGTTTGCTCTTCATAGCCTCAGAATAGTGCCCATGGCACAAAGAAATTAAATGACTTGTCCAAGATCACAACTGGTTATGGGTCAGAGGTATAACTTGACCCTAGAGGTTCCTAATTCAGGCCAACTCTCTACCCAATATGCAAAACTCTCTCTAACCTTCAACATGTAGAGCATTAAGTATTTTAAAACTTACACTTTATACATGAGGAAAATTTAAGAAGCATGCCAAGGTTGTCAGATTGTCCCCCATGTTGCCAAATTCAATTTATACAATTTACATATAAATTTGTCAACTTGATCTATGACAATCATCAGCAATTCCCCAGCAGCCTCAAGTGCACAATGATAATGAAATGAAAACATTTACAAGTTTACCACAAGGAGAAACCTTGATGCTTTTTTTTCTATCTGATTCCTCACTTACCTATCAAAATATATTGCAAAATATTGATTCATTGGTCATTTCCATTAACCAGAATTGTCATGACATCTTATTTTTTAGAGACAGAAACATGACCAGAAAGGGATTTGTTATCGAATTGGAATCAAAAAAGGTTTTTCATATATTTATGGAAAGGATTTACCAATCCTGTCCCTAAATATATCATCTACATAGATAAATCCTGCATGCCTTCTTACAACTACATCCCCTATGTCCTTCAATTCATATACAAAAGTTTTAATGTATACTATGTTTGAAGTCCTTTGTCCAGGGATGGGGAAAAATTAGTGTAAGACAGCACAATCGCTGTTCTCATGGAACCTATTGGCTTGTAGGAGAATATGGTATAAAAACATGTTGTTCATTTTGTCTCACTCTGTGACCTCATGAGGGGTTTTCTTGGCAAAGATACTTCAATGACCTACCATTTCCTTCTCCAGCTCATTTTTACAGATGAAGAACTGAGGCAAACAGAGTTATATGGACTTGCCCCAGGTCACATAGCTACTAAGTGAGTAGTTCAAATCTGAGGCTAGATTTGAACTCAGGAAGATGAGTCTTCCTGACTCAAGGCCTAGTGCTCTATCCACTGAGCCAGCTAACTTGCCAGTGCAGACACACATGTAACTATAATTGAAAATAACACAATAAATCTATGGAAGAGGTGCAAATAAAATAGTATGCAAGGCACAGGGAGAAACAGTGCATTACTGATTGGAGGCATCAGGGAAAGATTCTTAAAGGATGCAGCATTTGAGCGATTAGGTAAACTACTTCTATCTTAATGCTGACGTTTTCCCCAATCATATTGGGCAATGATTTTAACTTCTCCTAAGCCTTATACTTCACTATTAACTACTGTCACAACAAATAATTAGTGTGTTGTGCAGTATTACACAGTTGCCAAATTAAGTCAATAAAATGAATTTAAGCCATGATGAAAGCAATCATTAACTATAGATGGACTTGAATATTGCACTGAGATAATAGATTTTGCCAGGAAACAATTTACTTTAGGGGTGGGGAGAGGATAGACCTTGAGATTTATAAAATTCTTATTTAAACCTACCTTTAAAATGATGAAAAGTTTCTTTCCCAGAATATTCATGTGAAATATTTTCTAATTAAGGGAATTGTTTTGTTTGTCTCAAGTGAATTACTTTTCAATTAGAGGAGGTGAGACCAAGGGCAAAACTGACTTCCCATTTCTTCGACCAATGATAAATCTCTCCATCTACCCTTGAAGCAACATTGTGGGGATTGTGGAAGGACATCATGAAGATAATGAGTTAAAGGTGGACAGAGCTCTTTCAGTATAAGCGTTTTTTTTCCAATGCCACATGACACATTAATGGTTAGAGCTAGAAATAGGAATGTGGATACTCAGCCCTTCCTCAGCAAATCTAACCACAATGCCTCTCCACTCCCCTGTTCCCCAGTTATTTTCAAATGGCATAAAACTTAAGCACTTAACACACAGTTCTCATAGATGATAGAAAACTACAAAGACAGATAGATGGAGAGATAAATAGACTATAGGTAAGTGAGCGAATGAATGGATAAATTTATAAATAGATTTGCAAACAAACCAATCGATAGATACAACAAATAAAATAAATAAAAGATGAGAGACAGATGGATAGATAAATGGATAATAAATGAGGTTTTTGTCCTTTTAGACATGATTATAAGATTCCTAACCTTTGACGTAAAGAATGGAGATTTGTAGCAACTACTTAAGGCATTGCAACATTACAACAATAATACTTGTATTAACTTGGGCCTTGGATAGCATGATAGTCAAGGCTTTTGGAGAAGATGTATACCCTAGCCTCTAATTTCAGACCTGCACAACTTTGCTACATAATCGTAGGTACTCCACATGCCCTAAGTCTCCATTTCTTCTTTTAGAAAATGACAAGGAGGACAAAGGGAGCTCAAAAATCTTCTCCAAATCTGCCTATAAATCTGTTATTTTATTTTGTTCCTCTAGTTCACTCTCTAATCTTTCTTCCTATTCCCTACCCTCATTACTTTCATCCTCTCTTCTGGTATTTGCAGACAGTGATTAGAAAAGAAAGAAAGTACTATTAGTAAAGAATACTGACTCTGGGGTCAAAAGTTCTGGATTCAAAATCCTGCCAATAATACAAATTTGCTGTGTGACATTGGGCAAGTCACTTGAGCCCTCCATTGACCTCAGTTCTTTTAAATGCAAAATGAAGGGAATGGGAGTAAATGGTCACTAAGGTCCCTTTGAACTTTAAATCTAGGAGGCTGTGAACCATTCCTATCTACCTCGAGCCTTTAAGTATTATAATGAGTTCTTCTAACTTTCAAAAAATGTCCAAAAATCTCAATAGTAAATTATCTCCTCACCTAGAGTTTGCACATTAGGTTTCCATAAACTATAGTTAACCTTTATAATTGTCCTACAAATGAGCAAAGAATACATGTAGTCCCTGCATATCAATAGTAAAGAAATTTATTATAAATGATCTTTCTGTCTCTAGGTTTCCCAGGTCATATTAAAAGCATGGCCTCCAGCCAAGAGAATGAGAGAAGCAAGAGAGGTATTTCTGCTGCAGGTATTTCTAGGATTTCTTCTAACCATGTAGCAGTGGATCCCGTACAACTATGCTACTTTTTTTGTTATGATCCTCTTAAAGCAGCAGAAAGAAATGTTGGAATTGCTGTTTGAAAACTTCATGAGATTCTTTGTTGAAAACCAGCAAAAAAGTCCAATTTGATCAGACCACCTCCTTATAAAAACCATTCAAATGTATATAAAGACAATGAGTAGGTCATCACTCAAATGTTCAATTCCAGATTAACTAACCATATATCCTTTCTTCATGAATCTTATTTTACATTACTTAAATGTATCTTTATTAGACACATGATAAAGATTCCATATTTTTCTCTTGAAATATAGAGGCAAAGTTTTTCTAATAGGATCTTGGCCAATGTCAAAGATAAAGGAGGAATTATTTCCTCTTTACCTGTCACCATCCAAGGATAATGATTTTTGTTTAAGTATATCCTTATATTTTTCCAGATTCTCCTACTAAAAGTTATGCTATCCAAAATGACTTATATACATCTTGTAAAACACTATCAATGTGTACTTTTTCTGACTTTAATATGACCTATCTTCAGTTCAATTCAATTCAATTCAGTCCAATTAAATAAACATTATGTAAGACCTTCTGCTATAAGTTTATAGTACTCTGCTAGATACCCAAATTAAGAAAGATATAAAATGAATACCATAATTCCTGTCCACAAGAAGCTTCCAGTATGAAAATGGAATTGATATCTCATAACCAAGTAGTGGAATTATAGGGCCCCTATATTGGCCCCACATGCACACATAACCATTTCCTTATATATGTCCTAATGAAAACTTCTCCTACTTTAAAAGGCCCATCCTTCTTGTCTGTAAATTTTTTTAACTAGACCTGGTACAGAAAACTTCTGTTATGGGCAACTCACCTTATTGATTGAGGTTTATATTGGAAAGAAATAAGAACCCCATTGATCTCTCAAAAGTCAACAAAAGGAGATTCATTTAGCCATAAGAGGAGAAGGATATTCAGTAGGGATGTTCATGGAGAACAAGCCAAGATAAAAGAACTGAATGAGCTTGTCTTGTCTGAGTGGCCCAAAACGGTCCATCAGTTGAGCCATCAGAGGGCATATGAAGCTTTTTACTCTGGTAAACAGAAGATGACTTCAGTAGCCTGAGTCTTATCAATCAATCAAGTCAGGAGAATAGTTTTAATACTTTTTTTTTTAAAAAATCTCTTACCATTCATGTTGGACTCAATACTAAATATTGGTTTCAAAGCAGAATAGTAGTAAGGGCTAAGCAATTGTGGTTCATAAGGATGGGATTTGTTCAAGGGGTTTGGGACAAAAGGAGCCAGAGAAGGAGTGGCTGACAGTTGGTGACAGTTGATGACAGTTGGTGATGGTTGAGACTAGAGGGGATTCTGGGTAATTCTCAGGAGGAAGGAAGGAGGAAGGGAGTTTTTCCAGCGGAGGAATGAGGAGAGAGGAGGAGAACAACCCAGCTCGGATGCAGGCCTGAGGGCTTCCTGAGGACCTTTATTTGGACATTGAAACCCTGATTCTCTGGTCAAAGATTCCATCGCATCTCACCCAGCCAGATTTCAACCATAAAGTCAGCTAAATTTTTGGACTCTACTTTGGGAGCGATCTCTTAGTCTCCTTCCCCCATTACCCAACCTTTCTGAGAGACCCTTTCCCATCTAACTTAAAATAATAGAAATGAATAGAAACAGAAGGAGAAGGGGCGAGGGGAGAAGCTTAGAAGTGGGAACCATTGGGTTTCCCACCTAAGTGACAAACCCCATAGAAATAGAGAGGAGGGCACCCCAAAATCCCTCTGCCCTTCACCCCTTTCCCTAACCCCTGAACTGAGAATAATAAAAGCCATTCATTAATCAGATAACATTCCAGAGTGCTGAGAGACAATGAGGGGGAGGGGAACCACAATTTGGTCTGGCTGCCTCCATCTTCCAGCCGGACCACCAGCTATGAAGTTGACTAACCTGGGGGAGACTTGTGTGAACCCTGCCCTCAATCAAAATCTGATTGGGGTACTGCATACCTCATCTTATAGGGAAGCCTCACCCCCAACTCCTGTGGGGCAGCACCACCATCCAGGTCACCCAGTTTTGGGGTGACACCCCCTTGAAGTCGCTCAGTGCATAATCAGCCTGAGGGGAGAGCTAGAGGAGAGAGTTACCACCACATAGACTCACTCTCTATCTCCCCTCCATCCCTAACATTAATTACTGGCTCTCTTTATTATTACAGGTTTAGTGACTTGCCCAGTAGGAAGTATCTGAGGCAAGATTTGAACCTGGGAATTTGTGTCTCTAGGTCTGACTCAATCAACAGAGTCACCTAGCTCCTTCAGTTTTAATTCTTCTTAAGGAAGAACTCACCTAACTTGAACAGTAAAAAGGGATAGGTTATGTCTTCCACTGTAACTACAAATACAATTCCTTCAAATAATGAATGCAGTCATCCATTATAAAACTTTAAATTTTGAAGAGATGCCTGGGGCTAGAGAATTTAAGTGATTTTCCCAGGATCCCATATCAGAGGTAGGACATGAATCCAAGTCTTCCTCAATAACTAAGGACTTAGAGAACCTGGATGCATATTGAGTCTCTGACATTTCCTACCTATGTTATTTTCTGCATCTCAGTTTTCCCATATGCAAAATGAAGGGATTGGATTATAAAGACTCTGAGGTGCCTTGAAATTTCTACATCCTCAACGACAATGTCTGACCTTCCAAAGTACTGCAAACCCTCTTTACAAAATATTGCAATAAATTAATTCAGGACAATGACTCCATACACTTGATTTAAAAGCAAACAAACCAAAAAAAAACCCACTTTGGGTTTTTTTTTAATCAAGTACTTACATATGAATGTATCCACATATAAATAATTTTAATCATATCTACACATATACATATACACAATCATTTTTAAATCATATATACATATCCCCATAAACACACTTAAGAATTGCATCTGAGTTAGCTCTGTTTTGCTCCTGACGCAAGAACAATTAGACTCTAAAAACTACCCTAACAAATAAACTGATCATGAGAAACTAAAGCAAGTGTCATTGTGAATGACAGGAGTCAAGATCTAGCTTCCTAAAGCATCAGTATTAGTAGCAGAAACACCAATTTGATAGGCCCACCAACAAGTAGTGGAGGCCTCCCTACAGTGTTGACAAATACAATTGGCACAGCTTCTGTGAAAAAATAATGAAAGCTTTAAAAAGAGGCAGAGGGAAAAGTCTGTAATGATAGCTTTTGGGGTTTATTACCTACCAATAAAAATAATCACCTGCTCTGCCTGAAATGCTGTGGCTGACAGAGCCATAAAGCCTCCATATGGCTTTACACTGTGAAGCCTAATTGAGTGTTGTCCAGAGAGTGGATGTAAAGTCTTGCCTGTTCAATGTGGTTTGTAAGAGAAACAGCTATGATATATTGGGGAATATGTTCCTATCTGTTAGGCAGAATTTGCCCATGAACCATTCAGAGAATGCAGGGCAGGAAGACACCTGGGAATGTGGCAGGTCCTATTCCAAGTATGATTTTATAACAGTCCATGGTGCGATGAATAGAGTGCTCGACTGGGAGTCAGGAAAACCTGAGCCCAAAACAGGCCTCAGACATGTATTAGCTGTAGTAACTCTACACAAGTCAAAAAGTCCTCAGCCTCAGTTTTCCCATTTGTAAAATACTGATAATAATATCCTCCTCCCTCACACAATTGTTGTAACAATCAATTGAGATAACATATGAAGTGCTTTTTAGTCTTAAAGCACTATACAAATGCTAGGGGAAAAAACAACCCTAAGGCCCAGGAATTCTTATTTTTTATTTATTTATATTTATTCTCATAACTATAGTTGGTTTCTATTAAAATCCTATGAATTTAGGGGCAGCTGGCTAGTTCAGTGGTCCTAGGTTCAAATCCGACCTCAGACACTTCCCAGCTGTGTGACCCTGGGCAAGTCACTTGACCCCCATTGCCCACCCTTATCACTCTTCCACCTAGGAGCCAAAACACAGAAGTTCAGGGTTAAAAAAATAAAAATTTTAAAAATCCTATGAATTTGATTTGATTTTTTAAAAAACACTATTCTAAAGATGCATTGTGAGAAGACAGCAAACTAGGGTGTGAAGCTTCCTTATCCTTCTAATAAGGATCACAAACAACCAAATATAAATCTATAAAATAAATTCCAAGAATAGCAAAAGCAGGCAGGAGTCAACAATAAAACAAAACAAAACAACAATAAAAAAAAGCAATGAGGGAGGAAGGCTTCTGACTTCCCAGACCTCAGTCCCACAACGGGAACAGAACAAACATCTTGGAATAAACAGTACAACCCCTGAGGGCCAGATAGGCAAGCTCCCCTTGTCTGCTGATCCCCAGAGCTGGGGTTGAGGAGGACCCCACTGGAACCACATCCATGGGACAAGGTTTCCAGGAGCAGCTTTGTCAGCAGCAGTGGCAGCTGGAGCAGAGGCAACCTCTGCACCAGGGACTCCACTACCTCACAGCTGGGGATTGAGGGAGCACACACCATGGAGTCCACTGGCACAGGACCTGAAGGACAGGACATCAAGCCTTGCTATAGACTAAGGGACTCAGACTGGATGCCTACTCGGTCCCATTTGTGGCTGTGGGAGAGGAAGAGGGATGAGGGAGTGCACACTGATGAGCATGATTGCTGAGGGACTGGACTCTATCAGCTCTGACCACTCAGAGGAGAGTGACGTCCTTGGTGTAAGATCACCCAAATGGAAAAAAAGATCCAGAATCTCACAGATGCAAACAATCTATTAAGAATTAGATTTGAACAAGGGAAAGCTAATGATCTCTTAAAACAACAAGAAATAATAAATCAAAATCAAAAGATTGGGAACCCAGGTCTTTGAAGTAAAGATCTTTTCTAAACAGACTGGGATGGCCACGGAGCACAAGCTCAGTCGTGTTCATGATAGTAATGGGCTATTATTCCAATACTCAGACATGTTATCAGTGTCCTTCCACAGAAAGTGAATGGGGAAAGATTTTCTGTTATTCCCTATAACTCACTTGATCCCAGACCAGCACAGTGGCTAAAGCTTTATGGTAAATTATTGAGTTGTATGGCAACAGAATAGCAATTAGAAAGATATAGGACTATATCAGAGATATGCTACTAAATGCTTAACAACAGGCTCTTCAGGAGAGTGGGGGAATGTAGCTAGCACACATTTATAAATTTGATCTACATTAATCTACATTATTTTCTTAAATCTAGATTACTACATACTACATGATCTACATACTTTCTTAAGTCTAGATAATTAGTAAAACAATAAATCAAAATCTCATTTGTAGTGTTTGCATATTTCTGACGTATAAATGCTTACACTGAAAATTTACTAACTGGTTTTCTTGAACCAATTTTGAGCTGACTCCAGCACACACCTGGACTATTTGCAGGAGTTTTTTTTTGTTTGTTTTGTTTTGTTTTTTTCTAAAAAGACCCCATAAGGGGCAGCTGGGTAGCTCAGTGGATTGAGAGCCAGACTTAGAGATGGGAGGTCCTAGGTTCAAATCTGACCTCAGACACTTCCCAGCTGTGTGACCCTGGGCAAGTCACATGACCCCCATTGCCTACCCTTACCACTCTTCTGCCTTGGAGCCAATACACAGTGTTGACTCCAAGATGGAAGGTAAGGGTTTAAAAAAAAAGGCACCATAAAAAGTTTTATGCCACATATAAAATTGTCCCAACTGATGAGTAAATGATCATAGACCAGGAAGGGACCTCAGAAGCTATCTAGTACAACCACTTTATTTTATAGATAAAAGAACAGAGTCCAGGCAGGAGGAGGGAGGAGATAAGCGATCTGCCCTAGTCATGCAGGCATCAAGCATCAGAGATGATTAGAACCTAGACCTTCTGTTCCAGAATCAGTCTTCTTTCTTTTGTACCACACTGCCTCAAATTCTACCTGTGTTTGAGAAAGAAAGAGCAGTATGACTTCTGGCTTCCTGGAATGGTGCCTCTCAAAATCCTAGTGTGGTCAAGGCAGTAACAGCATACCTGGCTGACCCATTGCCACACTGGTGAACAGTCAGGAATGGGGACAATCTTCATTCATTTCCTTCTTGGAAAAGAATTTGTTTTTTTCCTGCTCTGAGCTATGAAGACTGATACCAGCATTATTCACCTTTCTTACATGAGTAATGGTATAATTGTAAGCAAGAGCTGGTATTTTTTTTGAATAGTCTGCCTCTTGTGAACATAAAGACAGACATTTAAGAAGTATCTTACAATACTTGAAGGAGGAAATTGAGCTCCAATTTTTTTTTATCAGTCACCTAGGGCTTTGGAATCTGGGGCATCATTATTAGCATGCCCACTACATCACCTAAGAAAGATTGCAACCTACCCTTAATAGGAAAGCAAAAAAAAAGAAAGAAAGAAAGAAAGAAAAGTTAATACCTCATTGCCCATCTTCTGGTGCTAAGACCTGCTGAACTAAGCTAGGCTGCTCCTTAGATGTCAGTTATACACTTACATTCTAGACCTGTACATGAAGTCTTTCTGACTTGATAGGACTATAAAAATTTCTGTTAAAGAATCATAGGTCTGGAGAGCTTAGAGTCATTACCAGGACACAATGAAGCAACAGAGAAAGACTTTTGAGGGGATGGCGAGGTGAGTAGAGATTGATTAGGGGACTGGCCTTTTGAATTTTTAAAAATCGTTTTAATATGTTTATTACTTGATTGTTGATGCAGCAAAAACAGTTCTAAAACCCTGCTCTCTGACTGACATTTATTCTGTGACATACCAATTTGGATAGATCAGCTAGCATCCTCAAATCCATGCTCCTCAATAATAATAATATAATAACAAGTAGAGATTCATAGATCTAGAAGATCAAATTGACTTCATCAGCAATGTAGTTAAACCTTTTCATTTTGCAAATAAGGAAACTAAAGCCCATGGAGGTTAAGTGACTAGTTGCCAGACAGCATACAGATATAAAATATGAGAGCGAAGATAGAAAAGCAGGATTCTTTCAAGTATAGCAATACTTACCTAGCCCATAGGGGTTCTATGAGGATAATAGAATTTAGGTTCACAAAGCACTTTGATATCTACATTGGAAAAATTCTATTTAAAATGCTACTGAAATTCACACTGCATAAAATGTTCCTGTTTTCTTGTTCTTGTGCTAAGTAGCAACAAGGAATCTGAATAACACTTTCCTTCAAGGATAAACTGGGTCATCTCAGACATTAAGCTATGTAGAAATGGCACAAGAACACAGGAATTACTGCACTCACAATCAAATCACCTCCCTGTCTGGGCCTTATTCCTTCATATGTAAAGTGAGGAGATAGATCTAAAACTCTAAGATACCTTCCAAATCTAAGATTCTGTAACTAGGTGAGCTACACCTCACATGTAATAAGGTAAGTCTATAATTGAATAATAAGATATTGGGGAAATCAGAATATTTTTTGCATCCCTTTTAAAATTTTCTGGGATATATGGTGGGAGGAGGGAAAAAAGAAGATAATATTGCTGCTGAGCCATCATTTATTTCTTAAAGAATTCCCTGTACTTTAGCTGCTCTTGAGGAAAGTCTGAACTAAGAAATAACTATAGCTCTTGGTTTCTCTAGGCAGCCATTCCAAAGCTTCTGGAAATGGTTCAGAGCAGACTTTATGAGCTGATTATCTGGTTTTGTGGTCAACACATATAGGATCTTCCAAAATCCATCCTGAAATCACCAAAAGTAAACAAGGAGCTTAAATTATTTTAAAATTTTGTGACTCATCCACAAAAATGGCATTTAAGAAATAGCCAGTTAGAGTCAAAGTGGAAGGAGGTCATCTACCTGCGATTTAAATACTTTAATAATCTATTATTTTAGTCGCATGGAGCACTGTCTCCACTAGTGAACATCATAGTCCTGCCCACAGGCTATTTTGAGGGATAAAGATAGATAGACAAATGGATGGACAGAGATAAGAAAAGGGAGAAAACGACTCTATAATAGTCTCACAGAGTGAAACTTCCAAGTCTTCATGTTGTATTACAAAAGCCTGGCCTTGGTCACCTTTATCCCTATAACGACATGAGAGATAAATCCTGTCCAGAGTTGAGAGTGTCCTATGGCACTTTGTGACTATACACTAATGGGTCAGGTAGCTTTAAATACTTTCCATTTATATACCTTGTACAGAGCTTTTTATGCCAGGTGAATAGACCTCATTACCCTTTACTGGATCATTTAATGGCAACTTGTTAACTTTTCTCTTTTATGTTGTATAAGGATAGAAGCTAACCCACAGGAAATTAATAGCTCCAAATGCACAGCAATTCCCATATGAAACTGCAGAACATTAAGAATATTTTGAAGGGACAAGTGCCCTAGGTAGAGCCTCTGACAAGCTGCTCCTTCAATTAGTGGCCTCACACTTGGATGGCAGGTGGCCTAGTGGGCTTAGTTCAAAAGGAACGTTTAACATTAAGACTAAAGAGATGGAAAATTAGAAGGTGTTTAGATTCATGTTCATCCTTGGCCACAGAGCCTGGAAAATTCACAAGTGAAATATGAACCTGTCTTTGCTCTCAAATAGGTACCTACCAGCACACACAATAATCTGAACTGACTTTCTCTTACTTCTCGAATAGAATGCTAGCATGGAAAGGTCACCTCCGCTGGCCACTTTCTCACAAGACATGACACTATGACATTTGAATTTCAACCTTATGTCTACTGAACGACACTCACTAGGTTTGGTATGACAGGTCTGAATATGATGGATTCAGATTTCTATCCAATTGGTTTGACTGAATCTGAGCTGTATAATACATTTCTTAAAGGTTATTTTTAACCATTCTTCACTAAAAATTCCTAAAGGAGAAAACACGAAGAACATGTTAGTAGAATAATTTCTCTAATAGATCCACAAATCCATTCCAACCAAATGGAGTCCAACCAGTTGCTGGATACGTGGGGATGCTGGATGACTAACCCCAAACAGATTAACCTATACCTTTTACTCTAAGCATTAAGCACTGGCCAAGCCTCTGTTATGAGGATAATAACACAGTCACAGAGCCTAATGGAAAGAGAATACAGGATACTAATAAGTAATATTCATGAAGCACCTTACCTATAGAAAAAAAAATTCATATACATTGTCTCATGATGTTTGGAATCTAATGGTAATGGTGTATTTTATTTTGGTCTCCATTTTAGAGGTTAAGAAATTGAATCTCAGAAAAGTTAATTCATTTGCTCAAAGAAACATGATTCATAAATAATGAAGCCAGAACTTGAATTTAAATCTACTGATTTCTACTCCAGCTCTCTTTCTTGGATTATAATTACATAAAGTCTCAAGAGATCTAAAGTAAATCTTCTGTTATATTGTCTCTAATGTTTTAATAGAATCAAATATCTTTGAAAGAATTTGTTTGGGAAAATATTTAAACAACTTTTGGATTAATCTGCCAAACATATTAGAATAAAGATCTCTTCTATGAGAGAGAGATAAAGTACCATTAGAAAGTATAGTAATCAGCATTTTGGCCAGTCCTCAAAAATTAGCTATGCTACTTTTGAGATAATGACCAAAATCAATTGCCAGATAAGGTTTTATGTAATTTATAATTCATTAATCATTGGTTTAAAACAATATGAAAGTATAATTAATCTTCTGGCTAAAGGATATTTTGGTTACATAGATTTCATCTTAACAGCACCAAAACCAATTAAATACCATTTAAAGCTCATGACTAAATTAGCAATATTCCAAGGTTCCCTGGATCATAATGATGATGAGCACTCCTGAGCTAACCAAGCTTTCTTTGTGGGATGTTAGGTAACTTCTGAGTTTAACAGTCAATAAGTTCCTTTTGGCTAACCCAAGTAAAACATGTAGTTGCTGTGGGCCTCAGTTTCCTCAATTGTAAAATGAGTGAATCAGATTATATGGTCTCAAAATTTCCTTTTAATTCTTAATCTATGTCCCTATAATCCTTATAACGATTATTCGGTTACTCTGGGGGAGAAATTTCTTCTAAAAATTCGAATTTAAGCAAATCTTTTGGCTGTGATTTTTGTATTTCTTTCAATGGGAATAAACAGTTGGAAAAAATACGATGTCATTTCTCAGAGCAGAACATGATTGCAAATGAACAGCTGCATATCTAGTCTTCATTGAAATTAGTGATACAACACTGTCACCAAAATATATGTTGAAAAGAAAAATTAAATATCCTGCAAAATTAAATATCCTCATATTTATTTCCTTTCTTCTTTTCCTTTACAAGATTTATTTTGTTTTCCACATTTCTGAATTCAGAATATTCACTCTGACTAAAGGGAAGAGGTTAAATGAAGCTTGGAATGAGCAAATGTTGTTATTCACTACTTTCAGTTGTTTCTGACACTTTGTGATCCCATTTGGGGTTTTCTTGGCAAAGATGCTGGAGTAGTTTGCCATTTCCTTTTCCAGCTCATTTTACAGATGAGGAAATTGAGGCAAATAGGATTAAGTGACTTTCCCAAGGTCCCATAGCTAGCAAGTATCAATGGCAGAATTTGAATTTAGAAAGATGAGTCTTCCTGACTCCAGGTCTAGCACTGGCCCACTATACGACCTCGCTGCCCAGGAATACAAATTTTACAAATACTATACACATATGTGCACATATACATGTATGTATATATACAGATATATGATATGTATGTATAGAATTGCATTGTATAAACAGATATATAAAGGCAGTATATACAAATATAACTTTTATATGCAAAAATATCTTTTTTTAATTAAGCTTCTTTACCTAAATAATACTTGATCAAAATTAAACAACCATAGGCAAAAAGAGACTTGGAATGTTCTAAGAGAGATAGAGAAGCATTCTGATAGAGGGGGGAAAAATGACACATTTATGTGTGAGACAGAAAAGAAGAGAAATGAATGAGTGGAAGAAGAAAAAAGATTTAGAGCAGATTCCTGTTTGAATATAGCTTGAAATACTTATATTCTTGTGGCAGCTAGATGGCCACAAGATTTATCTTCCTGAATATGTTTTGTATACATTACCTCATTTGATCTTCAAAAAAATCCAAGAACCATATGAAGTTAATACTCTATCATCCCCATTTTATAAATGATGAAATGAAGTTCAAAATAGTTAAAGGCTTTACTAGTGATTGCCCAACTTATGAGTTTAAAAGGCAAGACTCAAATGCAGAGGCTTCCTGACTCTAAGGCCAGGAGTCTGTCATTGATCTTCATGATACCATGCTACATGGTTCTATCTTTTTTAAAGTAATAATTCAATTTTTTTTGCAAATATTAAAATCTTGCTTTCTTTGGAAATATTTTAGAAGTAAGTCCCCTTTCAGCATGCCTTGTCCTCACTACTGCCTCTGGCTGCAAATTTACAAATAATAAGGAGATCAAGGGAGAAAAAGAGGGGAAAGGAGACCTTTTTGGTCAAATACTTGGATATGTTTAAGTCTGTAGTAAGGGTGAAGGTGGGGAGGAGGTAAACACATTGTTGAAGTAACTATTCCATTTTGCAGATAAACATAAGGAGTATACCTTTACAATATTAAATTTACTAAAATATCTAAGTTTTCTGACATCTCAACAGACTGAGGGAATTTTATTCCTGAATTTCAGTCATGTACCTATGGCTCTGGAGGAATCCTCTGGTGCCCAGCTGTGCCACAGTGCATGAACACCCCTGCTCCTTAGATTATAAACCCTCACAGTGTAGGGACTATGTCTACCAACCATGGAAATTATCACAAGCCAGAGGCCTGAGGCACCAAAGAAATTAGATTGAGTCTAAAAAAATTATACTCAGGAAAGTGAAAAAAAAATCCCTGAACTTAAAATCCATAAATTACTGATATTCATTTTATTGAAATGTTGTGGGTTCTGGCATCAATAGGACAAACCAAAGAAGGGAAGACTAGGCCCAGGAGTCCAAGGAGAAGTGGTCAGATTAAGACCAGAAATCTGGATGTGGAAATATGTACTCATGCTCAAGGGAAATGAGTGTGATGGTAGTTCCTTAACTTGGAGCCCAGTTGCCCGAGGGAAGAGGAAAAAGAAGCATAAGCAAAAGGGCCAAAGTCATTCCCAGTAAAGATTTAGGCAAGAGCAGGCAAGTGACTGGCCAAGACACAAATGGAAGACAAATAAGTGAAGAACATAAGGTAGGTGTTTGGACAACCAAACACAGGGACACTGGAGTTCAGTGGCACAAAATCCAAAGGCAGAGGATAATAATAATAGCTCATGTTTATGGATTGTTTTAAATTTTAAAATTTATTTCCTCATAACAAGTCAGTAAATTAAGTAGCATAATAAATGTTTATTCCTATTTCACAGATAAGAAAACTGAGGCTTAGATAAACTAAGCAATTTGCCCAAGATCATACAGTAACTGGCAGAGCTAGGAATTGAACCCACTCAGGAACCTATTTAATAAGAAAGTAGGGTAGGAGTTCAAAGGAGAACAAGACAAAAACCTATTTGTTAAAAGAACAAAACAAAATTCAGAGCAGAAACAGTACCTGGGAGATTTTCATGATGCGGACATGAGAAGTTGCTACAATGTTCCTTATTGTTCAGCATGCTCAAGTCAAATTAGTAGTAGGGCTTGAAACAGTGCTAATCCTATTGATAACAATATCCAACATTTATATAGTATTTACTAAGTATTTTGCAAATATTATCTCATTTGATTCTCACAGCAACCCTGGGAGGAAGATGCTATTAGAATGTCCATTTTACAATTACAGAAAAAGAGGCAGAGAGGCGAATGAATTACTAGGTCACATAGCTGATCCTGGATTTGAACTCAGGTATTCCTGAATCCAGACCCAGCAATTTATCTGCTTTATTGCCTAGCTGCCTCATCATCCAAAGGTATTTGATGAGGTAAACCCAGCTGCTAGCTGCTAAGATTAAAAGGATGCAATGGTGGGTAGATCAGTCAAGGTTTTACAGATGTAGCATAATTATGAAATTAATAGGAATGAAAATACTTCATTTCTTTGTTGTTCATCCTTCATCTTTGAAAAGAACCAATGACATCATGTGGTGATGTCTTTACTTGCACATGAAATGAATTTAAATGAGGCAGAGTTGCACAAAGTCATTGTCCTCACTCTCTCTTCCAGAGTCATCAAAATCCAAGACAAAAGTCAGGATGACTCCATGTCTTCAATGCCATCAAGATTCCGTTACCAGCCATTTTTTTTCTTTCTCTCTTCCTTTCTCTTTCCTTATTTGTGGTCCTAACATTGTCTGAGATTCCTTCACCAATGTAGATTGCAGTCTGACTCTTCTAGACTTAGAGGACATTTTGATGAGTTGCTGAACCTAAAGAAAGTTCTCACCTTCTGAAGATGAACCTCTCTGGAGCTAATTCATGAATGGCAGACTTTGTCTGTTAGCAGACTTCTAGTTGACCTGGTTCAGTGAGACTCGTCAGATCATATGCTCTACTCCAATGACCTTCAAGAACTCAGGAACATTAAATAGGATAATCATGGAGGAAGTATGGAAGAGTTTAGTAAAAAATAAAAAGTAAGAAAAAAATCATATCATGATCAGGTTTCTTAAGCATATTCATGATGTTGGATACTGGCATTCAGAAAGTATTCGTGAAATATTTGGTGATACTGACTATGGCTTACACTGTAACTAAGCTTTATAACTCAAAGATAATTTCACCTATCAGCTCCTATCCAGTTCTGTATCTTTAAGACAGAATTTGTATTTTTTAAAAATTCCTTGACAAGCATCTAATGCCAAACTGAGCATTACAGGCACTCAATAAAATATGATTGAGAAAAAAACAACAATACAAAAACCATGAGGACCCTGAGGGGAATTCTTCAAAGCTTATCAATGTAAGATCATAAGATCCTTGTCTAAGACACTCTCTAGTTGAGTGACCTGAGGCAAGTTACTTAACCACCATTGCCTAGTCTTTACACCTCTTCAGCCTTAGAACCAACACTTAATATTGTTTCTAAAACAGAAGGTAAGGGTTTAAATATAAAAAGATCTTAAGGTCATACAGGCAAGACTGGAAGGGACCTCAAAAGTCATCTAGTAAGCTCCCTATTTTACTGATGAGGAAAATGAGATCCAAGTTTACATAAGTGGCAAATATGATAAGTAGAATTTAAATCCAGGGAAACAAAGTCTGAAACATTCAGTAGATTCCATTTGAACTACAACCTTTATTTACTATTGCATTTTGAAGAGTCAGACCTATGTTTTTACTCACATAGGGAAGTCTCAGAGTAAAATACCTCCAAGGATGCAAATTGAGAACAACTCAGGGAGAAATGTATGTTGTCTGCTATGGTCAGGGAAAACTTAAAAGAAAAGGTAAATTTTAAACTCAGCTTTGGAAGAAGGGAAAAGCATAAACAGAGAAGTGGAGAAGGGATAAACAGAATGGAAGTTGGGAAAGCATTTCTTGGAAAGGGGCTGACCTGAGCATAGCCACAGAGGTGGGAAGGAACAAAATATATACCAGCAACAAAGGGTAGACATTTGGCTGAAGTAGAGAATAAAAACAATTTTTTTAAAACCCTGAATTGGCCATGAACAGTTCCAGTAACACACTTATAAGCAGTTTATTCTCTCTTTGGGGGACAAAGCAAAAGGAAATGAGAAAAACAGGATCTTGAAACTGTTTTGGTTGAATGGCTTTACTTCAGACATATCTCAATTAATTTAATAAAGTATGATTATTTAAAGTGTTTCCATTTAAGTTGAAACTCTTTGTATTGTTTTTAGATTTATTCTAAACAAAACGCCATATGTACAAAATGACATTAGGGGTATTCAATTAGATACTTTAAAAAAATATCAGTGAAAGAAGTCACTGAGCATAATCTGGCCTCAACAAATAATAAAAAGGCAAAATAGTGTGGTTTGGCATTAAAGAAAAATGTCTGGGAATTCTTTCTTTTTGTCTATCTCTCTGTTTCTGTCTGTCTGTCTGTCTGTCTCTCTCATGTATGTGTGAGCAGGTTTTTTTTTCCCTTACTAATATTTCATGGAGTCACAGAATTTCAGAAGTTATCTAGTCCAACTGGTACCTGAGCTGGAATACATCTCTGATTCACAGGAAACTTCTTCTATCAAATCCAAATCTATCTATCTACACTTGCCATATGGAACTACTGTTCCTAGTTCTGCTTCCTAGGACCAAGCAAACAAATCTAACTCCTCTTATTTCTGCCAGTCAGGGCTTAAAAAACACACTTTGAACTTCTGGTCTGCCGTCATGGCCCATATATCCCTACTTTCTTCTCCAAGTTACAGATCTTTGATTCCTTTATTTAATCTTTATATGGCATAATTTCATGTCTCCTTCAGCATCACTATGCTCTGGATGCTTTGCTGAGTATAGAGAATTGAACATTAGAACTATAAGTCATATCAGAACATAGCAAGACTATCACATACTTCTTTATAGACATGATGTGTTCCTGTGTCTATGTTATCTTTAGCGGTTAACGGGTCATTCTATAAATTTGTTTTGAGTTTTCACATCATTAAAAGATCCATGTGTTTTTCAAATGAACTATTTTCTAACCATCTCCCATATCCTATACTTTGACAGCTGTTTTTTTTATCAAAATATAAGGTTTTACTTTTTTTCTTTATTGAATTCATCTCATTCAGCCCATTTTATTTTCTATTTTTACTTTTTGCATCCCATTTCTTCCATTCAACTTTGTTAGTTAACACTTCTAACTTCATGTCATCTACAAACCTGATAAAGAAGTCATCTGCTTTCAGTTGCCAAATGTTGTTGTTAATACCTTTACAACATCTCTCACATCTATCCTCACTACTCAATCATCACCTTAGTTCAGGTCATCATCACCTCTCCCCTAAACTATTGCAATACCCCCTAATTGGCCTTCCCACCTCAAGTCTCCTCCCTCTCCAGTCAATCCATCTTCCATGAAACTTTCAAAGTAGTTTTCCTTAAATATAATTTTAAGCATTTCCCTCCTCATTCAATAAGCTATAATGGCTCTTTTTTGTCACTAGGAATAGATTTTTAAGGAGTAAGCTTTTATTGAGTGCCTACTATGTGCCAAAAACTGTGCCAAGTGCTTTTACAATACTACCCCATTTATATGATTGGGGATATAGGCTCTAAATGATCACCCCAATGCAAATATCAAAAATATGGAAATAGGTCTTGATCAATGACACATGTAAAACCCAGTGGAATTGCGCGTTGGCAATGGGAGGGAGGTGGGATGAGAGGAGGAAAAGAACATGAATCATGCAACCATGGAAAAATATTCTCAATCAATTAAAAAAACACTACCCCAATTGATCCTCACAACTACACTATGAGGTAAGTGCTTTTATTATCTCTATTATAAAGCTGAAGAAACTGAGACAGACAAAGATTAAGTGATTTGCCCAGGATCACAAAGCAAGTAAGTGTCTAAGATTGTATTTACACTCAGGCATTCTTAAGTCCAGGCCCAGCACTCTATCCCCTGGATCACCTCGCTTACCTCTAGAATCAAAGATGAACTTTTCTATTTAACTTTTAAAGCCCTTCACAACCAACCTTTTCAATCAATTTATAAATTATTCCTCTTCCCTCAAACTGTGGTCCAGTGAAACTTACATCTTTACTGTTTAACTTATATGACACTATATTCTCCAGCAGCCTTTGTACTGACTATCCACCATTCCTGGAATCCAGTGCCTTCTTTTTATTGATTGATTTATTGATTTATTAAACCCTTACCTTCCATTTTGGAATCAATACTATTATTGGTTCCAAGGCAGAAGAGCTATAAGGATTAGGCAATGATGGTTAAGTAACTTGCCCAGGGTCACACTGGTAGGAAGTGTCTGAGGTCATATTTGAACCCAAGATCTTCTATTTCTAAGCCTGGCTCTCAATCCACTGAGCCACCTAACTGCTTCCACCAATTCACTGACTTCTGTTATGAGTAAGATTAGATTAGCTAGTTATTAGGTATTGATTATATATTGATTAGGAAGTACCTAGCAGGAAGGAGCTGGAGCTGGGAATTCTAGGTTGGAATGAAGGAGGAGGAAGTCTATCTGTGCTCTGAGGTCTCCCAGGCTGGCAACAGTTTTTGCCTACCACTAATGGAGTCCACACACAGCACAGATAGACTTCCTCCTCCTTCATTCCAACCTGGAATTCCCAGCTCCAGCTCCTTCCTGCTAGGTACTTCCTAATCAATATATAATCAATACCTAATAACTAGCTAATCTAATCTTACTCATAACAGTTCTTATTTTCCTCTCAATCCCTCCCTTTCTTCAAGACAGCTCAATTACTACATTCTACTAGAAGCTTTTCCTAATTTCCCCAACTGATAATTTCATTCCTCTAACTACTTTATATTCGGTTATATAGAATGGAAGTTCTTAAGTAAAAGTCTATAAAATTTTTCTTTATTAAAATATTTTGATGACTTCTTCAATACATTGTGTCTCCTTTGTAATCCTATGTGTTTTGTTTTATGCATTTAAAAACATTATTCTGAGAAATGGCTTCACCAGACTATAAAAGGGGTTGATAACAAATTCCTGGTCTAGGTTCATTCTTTTTAGAATGAGACGAGTCCCATTATTCCCTAACTGTTTTAGAAGTACCTTTGAGGGAGTAAGGTTTTATTCCTCTACTGCCATAAGCTCAAGGCTCCATTCCAGTGAATTATCTTTACTGTTAATCAACAGCAATTAATGCCATAGGTAATCAATTCATATCAATTAGGCTTTAACATAGGAAATGTATTATGAAGATAGGACAAGAAAAGAAGAACACATATCTTTCAAAACCTGGGATCCCACTTTCTTCTATACCATCTTGGTCCCTGAAGAGAGTGGGCTCACATTTAAAATGGTTCCTATTTCACCAAGTTCATTCATAACTGTTGAGTTCTCATTTAAGTCACCACTCAACCAGGTCCTTCAGATCATTTCTCAGGGTTTAGTGACTAGTCTTGATTTCTCAAGACTTTACTGCTAGATTGGCTAGCCACAAAACCTGGCATAAATTCCAACTATGGGATCTCTGGTGGCTCCCTATTCTGATCTATCAAAGATCATAAGATCATAGCCATTCCCAATATCTTTCACCTCAGATAGGAAATTGAAACCCCCAAAAGGCAAAGAACAAAGGCCCAAATCCATGGGTCATGACTCCACTTCAACTGAAGAGGGAACAGGGTCTCTTTCCATCCAAAGGCTTAGAGCTTAATTTCTTCCTTAATGTTCTTCCAAGGAGAAAAAGAGTAACAACAAATCCTGATTTAGGCTGATTAATGCCTTTTGAATGCACCTTAGCTATGATTACAGAATCCATCAACAATCTATAGCTTCATCAAGAGTTTAGCCAATCAGAACAATTTCAAAGACTGCCTATAAGTGCTCCAAACTGGGAAGAAGGGCTCTTCTAGAGTATATCATCATGTTTGTTTGTTTGTTTTCTGGAAGCAGCTCCACATTTTTCTCATGTGAGGACTATGCCTCACCACACACATTTGTATAAATATGGATGTGCATGTGCATATCTATATGTACAAATACACAATTCACTCCTTGAGAAGAGGAACACCTTCATTTTTTAGTCTTTGTAGTCTAAGTATCAGGCAGATGTATAATAAATGCTTATTCATTCAAGATATGATTAAAAATGTTAAATATTGGAAGGCCCAAGACAGATAACTCAATAACTCCACAAAGATCTGCTTCAGTGCTAACAACAATCAATATCCATTGGCTATCAAACATACCTTTAGAGGTATAGGATGGAGTTTCATATTGCTTTCACAAAGATGTAGTCTGTGCTATATCTGAGTTACCTGGTCATTACAGAATCATCCTTCAGATGATTTAACCACCTACTTGGAACCAGGTACTGTAATAAGGAATAAGTCAAGGTAGATAAGTGTAAATTTTAGAAAAGTATATTGGAAAATACAAGCCTGAGTTGAACATTCTAAGGGCTTTAGGAATTTAGGAATGTAGCAGAAAAAGCACAGAGCTTTTGAACTCTGGGACAGTTGGGAGGTTTGCCACTGGTGGAGGAACTTGTGCCCTGATCTCACTGAAGAAACCCCACTTGAGGAACTGCAAAATAGGTCTGGATCAGCAGCTTTGGAGGGTGGACCTCCAAGTCTGCAACAGCCTTTTGGAGTGACCCAGTAGAGTTAATGGACTGTACCAACATCCTGGATCCTGGGACAGCAAAGAACATCATTGGAGCAAGCCGTGAGATCCCCAAACCCTGTCAAGCTTGCATTTAGTCTAGTATAGTGTAGTGTAAGGTTTTATCTTCCCTGCCCTGATTTCCTAGACCAACTAAACCCCTGTATCTTCCCTCCTATAGCTGATAAGAGTAGTTTGCCCCATTTCCACTTGCCTTACCTTATTTTATTATTAAAATCCTTTTATGTTACTTCCTACTGCCTCAGAGTTCAAAAGTTCTGTGCCCTTTCTGCCACATTCCAAAAGCCCTTAGAATGTTCAACTCAAACTTGCATTTTCAAATATACTTTTCTAAATTTTACACTTATCTACCTTGACTTATTCCTTATTACATACAGTACCAAGCATTGCCCCAGTACATTAGAGTCCCACTTCATGGTAGGAGAAAACACAGTCAGATCACAATTCTTCGACTATCCCAAGCCTTTCAGTTTCCATCATAACCACACTTGGGGAATATAAAGAATGCTTATATTAGAGAAGATTCTCAGTTACCTACACAGTTATAGTTATATCCTTCCCCAGATGTTTTCCACTCCACTGTTAAATCATTTGTATCCAAAAGCAACAGAGGTAGCAGCAAGATTTACATGCTTTCCCTTCTCATTAAATGCCACATTTATATCACAGAATGGTGGCACAATTACTTATGATTATACACTACTAAGGCACCATTGATTTCCACTAGTTTCCACATCAGTATCCACATTCACCAAAAACCATTGTTTGACTCCACATTGTAGTCATGAATAAACAAGTATAACAGAGCTATCTAAATTATTTAAGGAAAACCCCTGCCCTTAAAAAAATCAACAGATTCCTAGACCCAAATTATACAGCATGCTGAATAAGCTACCTAGGAAGCTACCTTGATTTACAAGAACAAGAATGGACTTTGACATAATGCCCCCAATAAATTCCCAGCCTCCAGGCTAATGTGGCAGACACTCTAAAAAATGCATCTGAATAGCCCAATGGGACTATTTCAGGGGTCTTCAGTAACTGAAGTATGGTGGAACCATCCATCTCCCTTAGTTTATGTTGCTATAAGGTTGTGACTGGTAAGCCCAGTCATGAGGATGACTGTGCTAATGAGATTAAGATCATTTGTGTCCCAATTTGCTTAGCACTATTCCTTGCCCCAGAATAAACATCAAATTCTGCCATGCACAAAAGGGACAAGATAAAAGAATAGGAATGGGCCAAAACAAATCTGTTCCTGCAGGTGGAAAATAAAGGTCATAAATGATATGCATTATTGATGATGGACTGGTCAGTAACATCCTTTATAAAGAATTTTTGGCATTGTTTTTAGTCACAATTGATCTTGTTCATTTAGGACTTATTGGTTTGTTTGTTTGTTTCTGTTTTTAGTCAAATAAGCAAAAATAAAATATGTCCTTTCTACATATTCTAAAATAATACCTAAAAGGCTTACCTGGAACAGTTTATTTCTTCATTGATCAACTAATTCTGCCCAAAGACAATCAGTCTTGCATTCACTGGTAGGCATTTTACCTTGTCCTTAATGTACTTGTTTCCTTGTCTATAAAATGAAGGAGTTGAATCAGAAGGCTTCTAGGGTTCCTGTTAGCTCTAAATCTACTTTCCTTTGTTCCTATGACTTCTGCTATGTATCTAAACAACAGAGTGGGAAAACTGTTAACTATAATCTCTATAAAGACTCTGAGTCTTTAGTTAAGGAGATGGATAAGTATTTATATGAAGCCCCTACTGTGTGCCAAACACTGTGCTAGTTGTTGAGGGTACAAATTTAATAAATCAAAAAAATTCCTACTCAAAAAAATCTTACATTTAATAGGAAAGACAACAGAAGCATTTATAAACACATACAGTATACATATGAAGAGAATAAATTCAAAATACTAAATCCAAGGTAGTTTGAAAGGGAGGGAGTTCCCGGTACTATGTCTTTTATTCCTGTCATAACTCTCAGACTGTGACTTTCTCAGCATTTCCTGCATATATACTAGGTAACTATTTTACAATTTAGGCAACATACTGGGGATATTTTATGACTGACTTTTTGTCAAACATGTTGCCTGGTTCGTAGTAGGATATTAAAATATTTATTGAATGATTATTAAATTGGATGAGGGTCCATATATAGCCATTTTAGATCAAGTGAACATTTTTCATTGAGTCATTGTGACAAGAATGTCTAAAAAAACAGCAGGAGAAACCAAACCCTAGAAATTTTCTAGGTCAGCATGTTACCTCACCTGTGAATGAAAACCCAAGGCTAACCATGGAGATAAATACCTCACTCTCTTTATTTGTAGGATGTCCACTCTATAGCTAAGATTCCTCAAAGCCTATGTCATCCAAAATAGTCACACCATGTAAAATTGCAGCTTGCGTTGGCTGTAATGTGCACTGAACCCTGGAAAAATATCATTTGGCTCATGAGCTCTTAAGCTAAAGAGAACGGTAAACATTGGAACAGTTGTTGATGTTTTCATGGTAGAGTCACATTTCAACCAGTTTTTTGATGCCAGCGATTAGATATGTATATGGAACACAGGAAATCCCCAAAGAATTAGCTCTGTGTATCATATGTGTATCTGAAATTGCTTTTATTAAAAAAAAATTCAGGAAGAAAATTGTGCCAAAGACTACTGACATTTTAAAGCCTAATCTACTACCCAGGAATGAATTGGTACTTGAGGAAAAGAGGAGAGGTCTTAGTGCACTAATGCCAAGACTATTGAAAGTGGAATTCAATGAGCTGAAAGTGGAATTCAATACTTGCTGTTAAGTATGTATGTTTCAATATTTAGTTGACTAAATGTATGTGGCCAGAACTTCATTCATGTGTTTTCATTCGGGACGTGGCCTGTTACTTAGAATGCTGAGTGTGTAGAAAAGATTCCTAACCTAAATTCTTTACCTCACTGCTCTGTGTTTTGCTTTGTTTTTCAAATTGGGCAGCAGGCTTAACTAAGCTATGCTGTGCTATGTCTTTCCCGAGACAGACAAAAATCAGGAACAAAGGCCATAAAATACAACAAGAGTGATTTCTTTGATCCAGGGATAATCCATCAAGCTGATTTTCCCCCCTTCTTCTTCTTCTTGGGTGGTTATACATGGAAAACAGTTCTGTATTAGGAAGACAGGCTAATCCTTATCTGTTCCTGTCTACCCAGACCTGGCAGTCTCATCTGCCCAGTCATCTGATCACTCCTGTAGTAGGATATTGATATGTGTATTCTAGCCATCTGAGTTTCATATGCTCAGAAATAGGGGCCCTGTGGTGCCAGGTTGAAAGTAGAGTCATTGAACAAATAAGCAAATGAGTTACAGGAAAAACAACAAATTCCAACTGGCAGGATAACAATTCAGAACAGACAACCGTGCAATGCAACTGACTTCATTTTTCTTTGCCACAGGCCACTACTGCCACATTCCATAGAAATTTTACAAAACATTATTATTGCAGGTTTAAGCCTCATCTGATTTGGCAGGCAGGCTGTATATTTACCCTGATGAAAGAACATTGTCATTAAATACACAAACAGCTGACAGTGCAAGAAAGAATTCCAAACTGAATCTCTCCACTCAGTGGAGTGACCCTTTCTTGTCACAAAGGAAGAAAACTCTGACCAGACCTTACCCAAAAATTAAGAGAAGAGAAACTCGTAGGTGGCATTTCTGTGATGATTGTCAGGGAAAAAATGCCTATGAAGAGAAAAAAAGCTGAAAGAAATTCAAGCATGTGCTCACTTCCCCACAGACAAGGGCATATTTATAAATGGTGGGGTCGATTTTTTTGATCTTGGACTTGTTTATGACTTGAATACCAAGATCTTTAATTACAAATCACAAAACTCTACAAAACTTCCCTGATCATGGCTTCACATCTAGGAACTCAGTGGATCACATAATGCCTAACCATTACCTTTATACATTGCTTTTGGACTCATTTTTTTTTGTCCATGCTGCAATCAAAAACTTTATCAATTTTGTGTCTTTGGAATTTATCTTAGCTGTTTACCATTTTAATAGCGATCAGTATTTATGCAGTGGTTAGCTGCAGGCTTTCCCACTTTTTGTTGACTCTCAAAGTTCAGTTAATAGAGCATGGCAAAGATATACCCTTCCCTCCTTCCTTCCCCTGCTCCCCAAATTGAGAGCTGGAGTTCCCTACAAGTGGGGCATTTTTCTCCAGTGCTGTTTCCTGCCCGTGCTTGCACAGAGAAGGCTCACCCCAGAGTAAATTCCATCTGCATGTGAAAAAATGCCAAGATAAAGTTTAGAAAAAGCATCTATTAAAACTCTGACATGGGCAGTCTGCCCCAGAGGGAAAGTAGCATAATTATGATTGTTGCTTCAGTCATTTAAATATTATGCTGGAACAACTGTGATTTAAAACTTTTAATAAACTCAACCCTCACCCGTGTCAATCATGAACTTAAATGATATTTAGCTCTAAAGAAAGGTGGAATCACTCGTGCCATCCATGTTGTACAAAGTTATTTTTACCTGATAATGTGCTCGTGGATGGAGTTACCGTCTGCCAAGAGGTCCCGTATACCACCTTTCTCCAAAAATGACAGGACACCCTTCACACATCCATTTATTTATCTAGAGCTTTATCTCTAAATCCTCTGGGCAAATGCACAGACAAAAAGCTCATGTGTGAGCTCTCCAGCACTATTCCCTGTGCCATTTAGGAAAAGACTGTGGTCATAGCTGGGTCGGGTCAATAAATTGAGCCTTACCCTGTCACATGCCTAAACCCTTTCCATTTTTACTTAATTTCAAGGAGGCAGTAAAAAGACAAATTTTAGTTCTGGGCAGCAAAATAATCTTTTAAAAAATAGTTAATGATGGAAACAGTACAAGCACTCTTTACCCCCTACCCTGTCTGTATTTGTGTATATGGAAGGGGGGATAGTGGGAGGGAAGAAAAGAGAGAGTGCTGGCTGAATCTACTACTCTAAGTTATAGACTAGAAAGCACTTTCTAAATTGGTTAGAACGAACTAATTCTTGTCCATTGACAAGGAACTTATAAATCACATCTTCTCTTGTCATTGCCAATGCCAATTCCAGGGAAAATGCTCTCTGGAGTGCTCATGTAATGAAGCATGATCTTCACATCAATGATGCAAAGTCAACTTAAGACCTTAGCATTCATTTAATTTCATTTCAATTTTACAAACATTTATTAAGTGTCTTTATGTGCCAGCCAGTAGGAGTATCATACAAAGGACAATGGAGAGGTAGATATATGGCCTGTGTGAGCAGCCGGCAATGTATAACTAATAAGGAATTTGGAAGAACTATTGGCCTAGGAGCAGCTAGGTGGCTCAGTGGATTGAGATCTAGGTGTAGGGTCAGGAGGACCTGGATTCAAATCTAGCCTCAAATGATTCCTAGCTGAGTGGCCCTAGGCCAGTCACTTAAAATTGATAGCTGAGCCCAAATAGGCCTTTTGCCTTGGAAGTGATACTTAGTGAAGATTCTAAGACAGAAGGTAATATTTAAAAACAAACAAACAAACAAGAAATGTCAGCATGAAAGATGCCAAAAAAGAATAAGGTAATAGAAGAGATGAAAGGGCAGGTGACAAACTAGCTATGGGTACCTGGACAACAGCTTTACGTCTCTGGACAGCAGGGTCTTTCTATCACAAAAGGAGGAAAACAGATGCCCAGAGAAAGAAAGCAACCTGTTGGAATCAAATGACTAATTTGTAGGAGATGTAGGATTAGAATTCAAAACTTTTGACATGCAGGACGATGCTAATATTGCTTAGAAGAATACCTGGGATACTTAAGACAACATCCTTTCAAAAACACCAATGCTAACATCTCCACTATACATGTGACACCCCACTGCTTTCCAACAACATGACGGAGCTCTAGATGAGATAGCACACGTGAAAACACAAGGAAGAAAAGGACATCTGCCCTATCCTGGCCAAGAACTCTAGGCAACATCCAGTGATTGCTGACCATCGTACCAACTTACTGAAGTAGTCTTAGAGAGCAATCAAGATATTAGCTATGAAATGGAAATACAGCTAGATAATGTCATGAGCCCAAACTACAATTAATTGGCTACTATAGACACTTTGAAAGGATAAATAAGTTCCCTTTTTTTTACTTTGCTGAGAAAAAATGCATAATATCTTAGTGGGTAGGGACTGTCTTGACTATACATATTTGTTCTTTAGTGAAAACATGGAAAATAAAGAAAAGATATTGCTGACTGCAGGATGGATTTAGTTTGGGGATATTGCCGTTTATATTGAGAAACTCCTTTAAGAAAACCAACCAGGGATAGCAGGGTAGCTCAGTAGATTGAGAGCCAGGACTAGATATGGGAGGTCCTAGGTTCAAATCTGGCCTCAGACACTTTCTAGCTGTGTGATCCTGGGCAAGTCACTTAACCCCCAATGCCTAGCCCTTATCACTCTTCTGCCTTAGAACCAATACACAATATTGGTTCTAAGGTGGAAGGTAAGGATTTGGGGGAAAAATGGAAACCAACCAGATGTGTAAACTTGGAAAAGAAATTTTCTTTCCTCACTAAAGGAATACTGGTAGTTTGATAAGTATAATAAATAAGGAAGATAATTTTAAAAATTAGTTTGCAAGCCTGTACTCATTTAGTATTTATAAAGTTGTAGAGAACTTTCCATATATTATCTCATTTAAAAAACATAATATATATATATACAATACATCCTATGAAATAAATTTAGTTTTTTTAAAATTTTATTCCCATTTTACAGATGAGGAGATTGAGATATTCCTAAGATTAGATGATTTGCTGAGGATCAAATAGCTCATGAGTGTCTGAAGGAGAAACTGAAGCTAAACCTTTCTGACTCCATGGCCAGCCCTCTATTAAGTATAGTATATTTCAACTTCTTCTCTGGGAAACTGTTTAATCCAGGCAGGAAAACTTCTCATTCTCATTTACCATTTATCTTGTGCAACAAAACATAGAATTCTAGATGCACAAACCTGGAGGAGAATATAGATATGACACAGTCCAACCCTTCCAACTAACAAATGTTGAAATTAAGGTCTAGAAAGGTAAATGTCACACAATTTAAAATAGTTAAGAACAGAAATTATGTTACCTGCAGACAGTTAGAGCAAGAAGCTTTTTATATTGTAGAGTAATACTGACTCAAATCTCAGTATTTGTGGATTGAATAAATGATTTACTATATCACTTTGGAATTTTTCACACTCTGAGTTCTATTACATATATATATATATATATATATATAAATTCTATAGAATAATAATCACCATTTAAAATATTCAAATAAATCCTTCAAACATTCATGGTCTGTACCCCTCAAAATCTAGACTAATCTAGTATCCAAAGGTCTTGTGTTGCATCATGAATAGGTATAGGGAAGAGGCATGAAGTCAGTCTGTTGATTTACCTTGAGACCATTTAGTCAGGCTGGGTGTAAGTAATGAGAATGAATGTTTACCTGAATATACAGCAAATGACAGAGAGAGATAATTTCATTCATGGATCATGTCTTCACCTTATCTGTTAGTGACTATGGGTGTAATGAAGCCCAGGTTTCCAAAGGTAACAAGTAAATAATCTAGTGACATTTCTTTTTTTTTGGGGGGGGAGGAATGGGGGAACAGTTAATAGAATAGTCAGAACCATCCTTTTGAGAAGGCAGTGTATACACTGAGACATCTCAGCTCCCATTGTTTTGCACCAGATTTTCCTTCAATGCTTCCTATTGATGGAAGAGGAAAAAATAAATCTTCCAATGAAGAAGTCAAGTTGATAAGCATTTTTAAGTGCGCTCACTCTGTGCCTGGTACTATGCTAATTGCTGGTGATTCACAGAAAGGCAAGAATAGTCCCTTCTCTCAAGAACCTTACAGTCAAATAGAGAGGAAGAAGATGGAGAGGAAGGGACCAGGAGCCTTAATGAAGGGCAACAGCAAGGAGGCCAGTATCACTGGTGACAGAGAAATGGAAAGGAGAAAGGTATGAGTAGACAAGAAAGTTCAGAAGGGGCCAGGATATGAGGGAGAGAAAGTTCTTTTGAAAAGCCCAAAGAGAAGATTTTATATTTTATTCTGAGATAACAGGGAGCCAGTAAAGTTCTTTGAATTGTTGAATGGTATTATAATCATTAATCTGGGATGAGATGGATGCCAACTTGACTGACAGGGATGGCAGTTGGGAGACTCAGAATGTTCCCAGATGCCGTGAGCCAGGGGCAAATGTCAGTTAACCTCACCCTATATATACCCCCTGACAGCTACAGTGGAGGAAGTCTCTGGACTCAGGCTGAGAACTGGAGATCACAGATCTCTGAGTTGAGACTTGAGCAAGCCTCTATGAATCAATCTGGGCAGAGGGTGGCTGAAGGGTGGTTGAAGAAGAAGAGGGTAGGAAAAGCCTGAATCTATTTCCTTGCTAGACTGTGAAAGCTAGTGAACAATTAATGCTATTGGTGAGAGAGCTGAGAGAATAAAGACCATCAATATTTATTTCAGCAATAGCCTTCCCATTTCTCTGGCTTGGCTGTGGCCAGATCTGGCCAGAGATAGAAAGAGGGTGAAGACCTCAAGCCTTCACCATTCTCACAGCCTCCAGTCCTGATTATCAATTAGTTTAATAGACAATAGAGTAATAGGGTTTCCAATCCCTAATCCTTGGCCTTGTTATTCTTTCCCTACCTATAGATAAAACAGTATTTAATAACAAGTACCTTCCTGAGTTCTTCTATCACAGCCCTTGAGAAGAGAGTTCAAATATGCAGTCAGATCCTGATCATTATCCAAAGCTAATCGATAGCCCATTACTAATCTATCCAACCCCAGGTTGGGCCTACAGAGGTTAACCATCCACCCTAACCTCTCAAGGGTCCTTACTTGGGCAGCTGTTAAAGGAATCACTGACAGGTTATCAACCAAACCTGTCAGAGAAAAGGGGATAATTTACAGCAGCAGCCAGGGTGAGAGGAGTAAGTGTTCCTCCCCACCAACTGCAGTTGAGGAGATCATAGACAAATACACATCTCTATCATCATTATCATTATACATATATTATATTTTACTATCCACATATCTTTAACAATGGTCTGGTTGAATAGATGAAATGGTCAGATTTGTGCTATAGAAAGATCTCTTTGATAGCTGAGTAGAGGATAATCTGGAGTGGTGAGAGACTAAACAAAGTCAATAACCAGAAAGGTATTGCAATAATCCTGGGATGAGGTGATGGGTGTCTATACTCAAATGGTGGCAGTGTTGTTACCATTATTATTTCATTCATTCTCTGCAGATAGAATTGGTCCTGAAATGAGTTGCTATCATGCTTATTACTCTTTTACACTTAATGTTTTATCTTCTATCACACAAGTGAATCAAATAAGTGTTTTTTTGTAGTTGAATAAAATATTAAGATATAAGTTCACCTTCTGGAAGCTCACTAAAAGCATTCTTAGTACAAATCCTGTAGCAAGCAGTACAGCAGGTAAGATATATCCATCCTGTTCATACATGATTTTGATCTCTTCAGCTAGGTTTCAATGTTATGAAAGCTTTTTGGTCCACAAAGCTTAAAAATGATGACAATTTGGTATTGTAACATCTGTCAAAAATGTTGTTCATAAGTTTTTAATGGATCAATCCAGGCATGTGTGTGCAACAACTTAACCTGTGATAATGCTACAGTTCTAGTACAATGTACTGGTTGAGTTCTCAAGGATATTTTGAGGTCTGCATTTGTTTTGTAGTGATTTTTCACCTGTCATTTCAATGATAGAAAGCAAGCATAATTGTGACCACTGGGTCATGTGTTGCTTTGTAGTCAGTAAGTTCAAAAATTTTTATGCCTGTAATAATGTATTAAACAGTCTCTATCCCTTTCTTGCATAATCTGCTTTGATCACTAAACATTTGCTCCTTAAAAGATAAATCCTGGATAGTGACTGGTGGCAACTGACGAAACCCTAAATTGCTATTGTAAACACTTCCATTTCCATAAGCAAATCTTATGAGAGGCTTGTTGAGATCACATAAATATTAGCCAACATGGACTTTTAGATTCTACTACTAAATCTTAATCATTTCTTAGACTCCATTAATAGCGCCTACTTCCCAGGGTTGTTAAATGAGATAATAATTGTAAAGCACTTAGTACAATGCCCAACAGAGTAAGCATTGCATAAATGTTAGTTATTATTATTGTAGATTAAGCTTAACAGGGTACCTGCATACATGTTGTTAAACCTTTACCAGCATTCTTTTCTATACCTGAATAGTAATATCTTCTAAAATAATAGATTTCCTCTAATCTATAAAAAAAGTTTTGGATAATATAGAATTAAGAGAAAGAAAAGCAAAAGAAGGGAGTGGGACTACAGAGGAAATAAGATAGTTTATAAATAAAATATAGAGAAGAAAGTGGCATCTGTCTGAGGCATATAGTCGAAAGATAACAGCTAGGACATATATTTTACTTTTAAGCAGCACATTCTATATATTGTCACTTTATATTCAGAACAATGATCAATTAATAAATTAACAAGAATTTAATAACCCCCTAAGGATGCTATTCCTTTGGACTACCGAACACAAAAAATTAGACAATCCTTACTCTCAATGATCTTATATTCTAAGAACACAATAATTATAGGTGTGTATACAAAATTGATTAAATAAGAATAAATACAAATAATTGTTTCAGTTGTTTTTAAATCATGTCCAACTCTTTGTGACTGCAATTGAGGTTTCTTTGACAAAGATACTGGGGTGGTTTACCATTTCCTCTCCAGCTCATTTTACAGATGAGGAAACAGATGCAAACAAGGTTAAGTGACTTGCCTAGGATCACATAGCTAGTGTCTGCTGTCAAATTTGAACTCAGGATCATGAGTCCTCCCAACTTCAGTCCTAGTGCTCTTTCTTCTGCACCACCTAGCTGTCCGTTACAAATAATTACAAAGTAACATAATAAAATTTAGAGTAGTGAGGAAGGAAGAGAATAAAGTTGGTGTATGTGCTTTAGGGTGTTGGGGCTATGAATTAATGAGAGCCAATATTATTTGCTCTGTTGTACAGAGGAGTAAATTGTGATTCAGAGGAGTTCAATGACTTTCCCAAGATCATGTAAACTACAACAGGGATAGGATTTGAACTCAGATCCCCACAAAACTTCTGTGAAAGCTACCTGGAATTACTGTTACTGACCCCATTAACAACTGGTTCCTTTCAGAGTATAATACATTTTCAGGTTCCCTTTGGACACTCATTCCAAAGGTGAAGAAGGTGAATAATACATAATGATTTTAAAATAAGAAGACTACAGCTCAAAGCACTTTGAAAGGAAATGCACTAAAGAAAGTCAACATATCACTATTGAGCCAGAGGCAAAACTTGGAAGTCAGAACACCTTTAGATTCATAGTCTCGCCTAAGCCATTGATTATTTATATGACATTAGGGAAACCATTTGTTTTTTTCATTAATTAAATAAAGATACTAGCTACCTAGTATCTTCCTACTTCCAGCAGCTTTTAGGAGTAACTAACTTTTTTGTCTTAGAATCAATATTAAGAATTGTTTCCAAGGTAGAAGGGCAGTAAGGGCTAGGTAACTAGGGTTAAATGACTTATCCAGGATCACACAGCTAGGGAGTGTCTGAGGACAGATTTGAACTTAGCACTCCTCTTTCCAGTCCTGGATTTCTACCTACTGAACCACTTAGCTGCCTTGAACAAACTACTTTGTCGACTGCAAAATGCTACACTAATATATATTGTCATAGATATTGCAATATACTATTACTACTTCTATTCTACTTACAAATTCAAGGTGAGTCAGTTCTTTGGAGATTTTCTCTACTATGAGAAGAGGTCTTTATCCCTCCTTTCCAAAACTAGTGTGACCTATGGATTTTTTTTATTCCTGTGTCTTTAAAGGTTGTGCTGTTATATACTATGTAAGTGAAATAAGAAAATGAAATTGTACATAATTACTATGAATATTATTATTGAGAAATTTTATTATAGTTCTAGTTATATAAAATTTTAGACCAACTTTTACCTTTTTAAAATAAATTGTCATCATAAACTTAATAACCATCAACAGAGCCAAGCAAAACAAGAAATAAAATCATACAGAAAACAAAAAGTGCCCTACCTTGCAGGATTATTGTGAGGAAAGCACTTGGTAAAACTCAAGACACATATTTATGTGAGGTTGTTATTATTATAAAAACCAATATATTTAGAGTTTGCTCAAAGTTTTATGTGTTTATATACACATATACATTTTAACAAAATTGAGGGTTAGGAGGGACCTTAGTGGCCATAGGAAAATTCATCTCTCAGTGAAGATTGATAGCTACTCAGCAATTAATAGTCTTAAGAGTTGACTTGGTATCTGAGAGCTTAAATGATTTGCCCAAGATCACACAAAAAATATTTCAGAGGGGACTTGAAAATAGGTCTTCATGGCAAATGGGCCAGCTATTTATTTACTATGCCAAACTACTTTTATCTATATTATAAATAATAATTAATAAGTATATGTAATTTATATATATGATATATGAAAGTTTGTGAAACACTTTTGTATGAGTTAGCTCATTTAATCCTCACTCTGCAAGCTAAGTTGTTAATTAGTGTTACTAATCATTATTCAATAATAAATATAATAATAATAATTAATAATAATAATATTGTCCCCATTTTATACATAAGAGAAATACAGTGATTTGTCCAGGGCCACTTTGTTATCTAATCCAGAATTTGAACTCAAATCTTCCACTATACCATGCTGCCTCTGTGTAAATTTTTTT
>NC_058132.1:520078521-520126748 GCF_016433145.1 Gracilinanus agilis
ATGAAGGAACAAACAAACACTTGTACATTTCTTATCTTTGGAAACTTGGATTCTGTTAAATCATTAGTTCATATAAAAGCAAGGGTACTTTATCAATTTAGATTTGCTTCCAATACCTCCAGTAAACTACTAAATACCTACTACTAAATAGAAACCAAACAACAGTCTGGACATGTATAGCTATTTGATGATCAGCCAGGAGTTATTCAGCTCCCTGGTACCTTGTATATAATGCATGTTCAATTAATGTTTATTGAATAAATGCTGAGTGCTCACATAAGTATCTCTAGCTCAGCAATAAGATCCTTCTATCTTCCAGTCATCTCTTCCAGCTGATTATTCAATTTAATTCAACAAGCACTTGGTCCTAAAGAAGAGGTGAGGAAACATACCAAGATCGGGGACTTTGGGTATGAAATATAGTTTATGTCATCAGGCCAAATTGACGTATGGAATACCTTTACTTTCTCTTTTTTTAATATTTTTACAAAGGATAGCCTGCTCGATAAGGGGAAAAGAAGGAATACAGTCAGAAAGGAAGATTATATAAAAACAAAAGACATTAATAAAAAATAAAAATAATTAGGCACATAAACAGTGCCTGTGTGCCTATCATGTGTAAGTCATGAGAGTAAGAGACCACAAAGTGTATAGAAGGCTGGCCTTTAATCTAGGAAAATCTGAGTTAAACTTTTCTCTATACCATACATTTGGTGTGACTTTGGCCACACTTTTAATTTCTCAGAATTCCAGACAGGTCTCTAAGACTATAAGTTACTTACAGATGGGCGTATAGTGTTCTGACACAGAGAGAGCTACATACCAGTAGAATAAGTCAGCATCAATGATTGTGAAGAGAATGAATATACATAAGACACTGTGTGAAGGTCCTGGGATAAGAGCAGGGTAGATGAAGAGAGAAACAAAATGCTCCCCACCTTCAAAGTGCTCCATTCCAAGACAGGTTTCGGAATAGCTGTATCACTTGCCACAAAAAAGAAGAGAAAAATTATGGGAGAATGGATTTTGAAATATGAATAACTTTGGGAAGAAAGGGGGAAAGATGCTCAGAATTAGAAGAACCTAAAGGAATTATTTTAGAGGAAGTAACAAATAAGTAATGAGTATTGAAAGAGGATGAGGCAGGAGATAATCAGTGAACTGCAGTATTCTGCAAGCTAATCAAGCCTCAAGCCTGAGGAAATAAAATATTAGAAATGGAAAATACTTGGAGAAAGAAAGAATGGTATAAGATCCCAGCAAAGGAATCATTAGGGGAAGAGCAGAGAGGAGAAAAATGAAAGTCAGAATAAGATATAAGGGGAATAGAAATGTAAAAAAAAGACAAATAAACGAAAAAGGAATGCAAACTTTTCTTAGGAATGAGAGCATACTAAGGGAGTGGGGAACATAGGGAAATACGGGAGGGGGGACAGATAAAAGAACAAAGCATTATAGAAGGGAGAAAAAGGGAGTAAAACATTCTAGTAACTACCCACCCCCAAACTCAAAGCCAAAGTAAACTGAGTTTCCCTTTTCACAACTCCTCCACCAGTTTAAGAAAATCTCCGGCTGTAGCCCAGCTCCAAAGGAAACAGCTTATAACTCGGCTTGATGAAAGCTGTGTAGGTAGTGCTAAATCAACCCTGGTTCTGATTAGGCCCCTGAAGCTGCAGGAGAACTCCCCAGCTCCAAGTTGCCCCCAATATCCTAGGCCTCATTCAGCATACCAGTGGTTCTGAACAAAGACTTTTATGAATCCCCTCGCAGCACATTAGTGATTCACACAGCAGTATTAAATAAGTCCCCCTTCTCTAATAAATGCCTTTCCAGTGTGTGAGAAATCTCCCCCTGCTGGGACTTCAACCAGAGTTTTCTTGGATCTAAAAGCAAGAGTTCTTCCAGATGCATTTGAGCCCAAACCCTGATGATCAGGATTAGAAATGTGGCTTGCTTCCTTTCCGTAGTCTGAGCTAATCACCATCTAAAGGTTCACATATTTTTAATAATTTGATGAATGGACAGAAGTCTGGGTTCCTTCATGTGTGTTGTCTCAATAAATGTCACAGAGAGAATAAGATAGGAAAAGAAACTGAGTTCATTAACATAGGGAACTCCTGGGTGAGGAAAATTCCTCTCCCAATGATCTGATTCACTCAGTACAGTTCAGGTATAGAATTTGAACCCATTTCTTCCTGGACCTGTTATTGACCATCTTCTAAACCACAATACAAATATCAAATAAGACACATCTCCTGACTTTGTGGAGCTCAGACCTGGCAAGAGAGAATGACATAAATATCGATGTAACAAAATGAATCAAGAAGTCTTATGAGACAGAGGGTGGAAGGTAGACTTTGGTCTTGGAGACTCGAGTTCAGGTTCTTCCTGTGACTTAAATTAGCTGTGTGAATATGGGAAAATCATGGAAGTTCTCAGTGCCTAGAAAATTTAAGACAGCAAGCAACAGATAGATATTTATCTGATTGACTGAGGGAGATTTCACTTGTAGCCCTACCATCTAGAATAGACTGTGCACTTACTAAATGTTAATTGAATTAAATTGAGGCATGACAATGGAATCACATCTCTGGTCAAAATAAAATGTGAAATAAAATATGATAAGTACAATCAAGGATGGGGAACGATGAACAAAAATTCAAATCAGAGGATTGGGACGGAGCCTAACTGCTTAAGAACTGAAGGGGACCAGAAGTCTTCCATATTTTTTTTTGCTTCCCCTTTGGCCAAGCACCAGGTCACCAGCAATGGGAGGAAGAATTGAAATGACTCAACATTTTCCTTTTTGTCAAATAGTCCACTTGCAGGGGCTGATTATTCTCTAAGTAAATCACAATGAGCATGCCTGATGAACCCTCCTTACACAGATTTCTCTTCCAAGGTCAAAGTATTTCTTTTAAACAGTCCCCAAGTGTGTGCTCCCAAAGTCCTAGTGAAGTTTGGGTTCTATTATTCACCTGAAGACTTCTTGTTGAAAAGAGATTTCATCAGCATCTCAGAAATGAAGCAGTCATTTTCCACGAGCCTGAATTCCTGTTAAAGGGAACCCATGCTTGAGAAATTAACATCATAACCTGCATGAAATGAGGCAGAATTTGACTCTGAACAGAGCAAAACAGTAAAATCCCCATTTCCTTGTAACTCTCCATCATTTATTTTCTTTTCTCTGGTTTTTATTACTCAAAAGTTCATTTTTTGCAGGGTATTTGAACCAAAAAATGAATATTAAGCTACTGGAAGTCAAAATCATATGTCTACAGATTCAAATTTCTCATTTTGAAGAAAAAAGCTCCTGTGAATTAGTGATTGCCCATTCTTAGAGCTTGTCATAACAACAACCAAAGCTTCATTTTTGTCTCACAGAAGAGTTCATGCTTCAGAAGTAGAAATAAGCCAAAGATGTTCAATCCACTTTAAATGAGGATGTTAATGATCATATTTCACATAATTTCTTTCAGTCATCTGGACCCCAGAGTTTTAAAAAATCTTTATCAACAAAGTTTACATATATGCTGAATAGAAATGATTTGTTGGTTTCCAGTCACACACACTGGATGAGACGAGAATACTCGTCAAGAACATCCCTCATAGGCACATGAGACAGATGCAAAATGATGTGCCCCCTACATCGTCCTTGGCTTTGCTATTAAAATAAGGCTGGCCAGTTGAGCAAGGTAAAAAAGAACTTTCTTTATAATTAGGACAATCTTTGATTTCACACAATATGACTCAGCCAAAATGGTTAACTCAGTTTTCCCTGAATTTGGCAGCCTTTTCTCTCCCATCTCCATGCCTTTGGACAAGCTCTTGGAGTCACTAGAATATATTCCCTGTTCACCTATTTTGCCTTTTAGAATCCTTGGCTTCCTGCATGGGTCCCTTTAGTTACCCCAAAAGAAAGTATTTCCTGATCCTCTTAATATTCGTGCTTTTCTTTTGTTTATACTTAATCTTTCCACATGCTGCACTCCTCCAGTAGAAAGTAATTCCTGTCCTTAAGGACAGGAAATGTATCATGAAGCAACGCTAGGATGGATTAGAATGGTTTATTGATATTCACTGCCACGTAGGGTATATTGCTGTTGTGGAGTTGTTTCAATATTGTCTGACTCTGTGACAACTTTTGGGTTTTTCTTGGCAGAGGTACTGGAGAGGCTTGCCATTTCCTTCTCCAGCTCATTTTACAGAGGAGAAAACCGAGGCAAACAGAGCTAAATGACTTGCCCATGGTCACACAGCTAGTAAATGTCTGAGGCTAGATGAATCTTCTGGACTCCAGGTGTGGCACTCTATCTATCCACTGCACCACCTAGATGCCCAGGAGAATACTTACGGGGAAGGAAAGAATGAGATGTGTGTTCCAATCAATGCAGAGTTGTTGGGGGGGCCCAGTTTACATGGTGGTTTTAGACAAAGGTATGGTAGCTGTCATGTCTCCAGTGGAACAATGGGGTAGGTCAATCCTAAAAGGGAGGGAGTAGTCGCTAAAAATTAACCAAAAAATTTACCAAAAAGATTTTCTCAGGTTAAGAAAGTTACCAGAAATGTGCCATATCAGCAGGCTTCACGGAGAACTTCAGCTGGTTCTTAGTAGAACTGAATACAGCTAAAGAGTAAGGGAGACTGAAGCCTGGAAAATGGGGTCATAGACTCCAATGATTATTCACACTGCTTGGTGTTTGTTTGTATTCTCACTGTAAATGGCATTTAATAGATGTTTAGGTGTTTAATAGATGCATGTAGAACTGAATTTATAACCAGTTATCCAGAGAAAAATTTATTGGCAAAAGCAAAAATGAATAATAGGGTTCACTAGATTCAGAACATTTTCATATGTTGGCAATAATCATTACTCATCAAAGCCTATTTGGATGTGAATTTGGAAAAGCTGAGATTTTACACTGATGATAGAACTGCAGTATCAAACTCAAATAGAAATAGTGACCACTAACCCTACTGTAAGGATCCCTGCAGGCTACTGACCTAGAATGCCACATATTAATAGTACCTACATTTTATCATACTTCCATTTATTTTGTTAAATATTTACGAAATACATTTTAATTTAGTATGGGCTGCACTGGGCAATGTTATACAATGCTTGCAATTGGTAGGCCATGTTTTTGATACCTTTGATGTAATTATTAGTGGTGTTGTTCAGGCATTTTTCAATCATGTCTGACTATCCATGATCCTACTTGGGGTTTTCTTGGCGGAGATACTGAAGTGATTTTCCGTTTCCTTCTCCAGCTCATTTTAAAGATGAAAAAACTGAGGCAGAGTTAAGTGACTTACCTAGGATCACCCAGCTAGTAAATATTTAAAGCTGGATTTGAACTCAGTTCTTCCTGACTTCAAGCCTGGTGCTCTATCTAATGTGTGATATATTATGTACTCTTTAAAAATAGGCATGATATGGAGAGAAATCTTGTTAACCATATATTTATTTTGCTCTAAGACTGGATGGTCTGATAAAAGCAAGAAAGCAATATCAATAAACAGATGTTTATTTTATATCCCTTCTGTGTCATGGACCATGGCTTAATGGGTAAAGAGCTGGTCTCAGATTTAAGAAAAGCTGGTTTCTAATACAGCCTTGACCCAAAACTCTGCTACTCTAGGCAAATCGATCCATCTTTCAATTTCTCCATCAATTCTCCATCCCACTTGCTAGAGGAGTTTTCCACAGAATTTCTTATCTCAACAAAATCACAGGTCCAAATCCTTTGTGTTCAAGACAAAGCAAAGTATTGTAGGGATATGACAAATAGGAAGGGGCTTCCAGGTAGCACCATGGATAGAGCACCATGCTTGGAGTCTGGAGTACCTTGCCTCAAATATGGCCTCAGATACTTCCTAGCTGTGTGACCCTGGGTAAGTCACTTAACCCTTACACCTTTTAGAGTTGTATCTAAAACAGAAAGTAAGAATTTTTTTTTAAATGACAAACTCTACCCTCAAGGAATTTCTGATTGGAGAGAAAAGACTAGCAGGAAACACTTAAGAGCAATAACAAAAATCAGCATACGATAAGTGTTGTGTGGAATGGAACATATTGAAAGTATCATAGTAAGAGAAGGCAAGTAGGGATTGCAATATGTTAATGTACATAGACATAGACATAATGTACATAGACAATATGTTAATGTACATAGACATCTAAAGCATCTATATGTCTACCAAAGAGAATAGCTGACTATGGCTGAGTCTGAAGCCCCTTTATCCATACAAAAGTTCATCAGTATATATAAAATATATATGTGTGTCTATATAAATATATGTGTATATGTATATATCTATGCCATGTACACACATGTGTATTTGTGTTAACACACACATATACAGATATGTGGACATATACCTATATAGATATAGATTGATATTTTGAGAACTAGCTATTTCCCAAAAATAATTCCCCAATCTATATTTTCAGTCCTGGCTTTTCTCTCTTTTGAGCTCTAGACATAGTGCTACCTGTCTCCTGAGTAAATGTTTTATCGACGCTATGCCAAAAACCTCAAATCAACCTTTAATGACATCTCTGGTAGAATAGGGCAGCGATGTGGCACAGTGAAGAGAGCGCCATACCTAGAGTCAGGAATAGCTGAGTTCTAATTTGACCTTGGACACTTACTAGCTCTGTGACCCCAGACAAGTTACTTAAGCCTGTTTGCTTCTGTTTCCTCATTTCTAAAATGGGCTGGAAAAGGAAATGGCAATCGACTCCAGTATCTTTGCAAGAAAATCCCAAACGAGATCATAACATCAGACAAACTGAAACTACTGAACAACAGCAATGGCTGAAATAGATTTGGAGTCAGAAGACCTGGATTCAAATCTCAGCTCTACCACTTACTAGCATGATTGATGTTAGTTTTGCATCCTTAACTCTCTAAGCCTCAGTTTCTTCCTTTGAAAAATGGGAATAATAGTACTTGTACAGAGCTATTAAAAAGTATAAGTATATAAAGTATTCTAGCATGATAATGCTGAAAGTATTTTGGATTGATGGACAGTGAAATGGGTATGAACCTCATCTTTGCACCTATTTATATGACCTTATCTTTCTACCTTGGGCATCTGTTTCATCATCTTTAGATTTTAGAGAGTGAGTTGTTGACCTCAAATCACACTCCTCATTTTAATCTGTGCTTTACAAAGCTACCTGAGTAATTTTCTTTAAGCAAAGATCAGATCACATCACTCCTTTACTCAATGAACTCAAATAACTCCCCTTTACTTCCACCTTTTCATTGCTTGGACTCAGCCTATCTTTCTAGCTGTTGTACATTATTCCATCTTCTGCATTCTGCAGTTCAGCCAAACTGGCCTATCATCTCCTAAATGCATGCCTCTTCTCTGGGACTCTTCCTCTTCCCCTTCCCCTTCCCTGGAATGTGCTCTATATCATCATTTCATAGACTCTCATTCTTCCTTCAAGACACAGCTCAAGTATAACCTTCTACAAGAAACTTTTCCTGAACCCCCAACTGCTAGTGGGCCTTTCTTACTCTCTTATTCTTAACTCTTTTTAAATTTGTTTGGTATTGTTTCTGTGTATGTATGTATATATTTACATATATAATTAAATATCTGTATATACATATATACATATATATTAGCTGTCTCTCCCATTAGCATCTAAGAACCCTAAAAACAGAGAAATAGGGATTCTTTCTTCCTTTATCTTTGTTCCTTTCTTCTTTCTTGCTCCTTTCCTTCTTTTCTTTTTTCTTTCTCTTTCCTTTTTTCTTTCTTTTCTCTTCTTTTTCTCTTTCTTTCTCTCTTCCTCTTTTATTCTTTCCTTCTTTTATTCTATCTTCCTTCCTTCCTTCCTTCCTTCCTTCCTAGCTCAGAGTATGGCACAATGATAGGTGTTTGAATAAATGTTTATTGGTTGAATGGTCTCCAGGGTATTTTCTGCCTTTAGATTTCACACTATCATGGTCAGGTAGCCAAAAATGATGTGTGGAGCATGCAGATCAACCCCAAAACAATTTGGAGGAATCAGAACTGAAAATATTGCTCTATTTAGTATCAATGGCAGGTGGAGCCTTCAGGTTCATCAAACTTAAATGCCTGTAATGGTATTTGGTTGGGACAATTTGCCAAAGGAATGCTCCCATCTGGTCATTAGACTGAGAGGAAGATGCTGAGGGAAAGGTCACAGTCAGAGTACATTCACCTAGTAAACCTTCCAACAATAGCAGCTTCATCTCTGGAGGTTTTTCATTACATTACATGTGTGCTCACTGAAATTGCTCCAATTTAGCTGTTATTCAGACCTGCTTGCTAATCCTCGGTCTCAGGGTCTATACGTACATAGTTTTTTATTCCCCAAATAGCCCAGAGCATCCCAGACTGTGCACATGGGAGCTGTTCTTGAGGTCTGAACCTGGCCACCTCCACCCCAATGTGTTCCAAAGATCCTCCAGCCCATGCCTCCCAAATGCCAGAACCTCCAGGAGAAATGGGGAAAATTCAGTCATGTAGATGTTTTGTCTGTAATGCCAAACACCGGATTTGTACGGCACTTACGTAGACAAGGCCTAAGACTGCCCGGCCATGCTTCGTTTACGAAAGCTAACAAGATTATGGCTCAAAGTAGTTTGATCAGGAAATAATGGACAATGACAAGAGATGCTTATAGAGTGGATGGAGTAAGGGAAAGGCCTGCAGCAGTGACTAGTAATTCAGACTGAAATAGAAAGCAAGAAGCGTGAGGGGAAGATGAAACAAAACACTAACTTCCACATGAGGCTTAAGGGAGAGAGTGCATTTTAAAACTCCAGGGAGCTCCCAGAAACCCAGATAAGAACAAACAATCTGCCAATGTGCTGTTTCAGAGGCAGGGGAAAGACAAATGTTAAGTCTACAGTGCGAGGCAAATTTGGCCTCTAGATGCCAAAGGTAATTGTAACGCAATATGGGATAAACATTGGGCTGGATCCCAGAAGCAATTTTACATATGCATGGTGGTCATTTTGAATCTCATAGATTGGATGACAAAGACAAACGTCTGCAAGAAATGAGAATATAAAATATCCAGAGAGAGAGAGTTTAGTATTCTCAGATGTTGATGGTTACACATGGTTAAAAAAGCCGTTTTCTTGTTCCGGTGAAAAATGCCTTTCAGATGAAGTGAAATAAAACAAAGACAACAGACATGCATTTTATGGAACCCTACCACAAAGGCAAAACTCCTGCTTCTCTCTGCTGGTTGGGTCTGAGTGCTTGTTTGTTAATGGAAAATCCATTAAGGCATTTGAGGATAATGCATTTTGTTAAAACAAATGAGCAAGTCCCTCATCTCTCTGACATCACCTCCCGATGTTGCCAGTCCAAGACCTTTCACAAAGATGAAATTAAATGAAAAATTAAAAAGCAAAGTTCCTAATAGCATCTCAGATGAAAGACTAGCTAATGAGCTGCGTTCACTGACACATTCTGAACTGGCATGCCATGGGGTCAGAGCCAGAGATAGGTGGATCCTCGTGTTCTAAAGATTTCTTTTGTAGTTTTTCTTAAAGCAATACTAATCTACTCACTAAGTGAGATTTTATTCCTCAGCATCCCCTCTGCACTCTCTTAATGACTTACTGGTGCAATTAGACACAGTTTGGCTGATTTAAATACATGGAGAGGAAACATTTGAATGGCTTCCCTCTATTGTTTTTATCCAAGTTCCCATACCCCAACTGTTTAATACTCCAGACAAAAATAATGAAATGTATTTCATAACAATACCGCATTTAAACACAAAAGCATGTCAGAGAACCTCCACCCTAGTGAAAGTTTGTTTGCTTAAGCCTTCTAGTATGAGTTAGTTTCTTTAATAACTGGGTTTGCATGTGAGATTTAACTGCAGTTTATATGTGAACAACATATGCATTATCGTTATTACTTATTTGGTGTTTCTTATTGAATTCCAAGAAATACACAGTATTATTAGTATTTACTAATGACTTCATTAAGATAATTAAATGCAGTCTTTCATAGGAGAGAGGAGTCACAGTACGGGGCAAATACTGAATTTACATTTGAGTTTGAGTTCTTTCTGATATTCTGAAAAATCAGGATGTTTCACACCAAAGGACTCAACACCCTCTTCGCGAACTGCTCAGCTTGTCCACTTTGTTCCCATGCAATAAAAGTATAGAGGCTAAGCAGAGTTGATTGCCTTCTTTTTCCAAACTTATAGTTTTTCTGGGGCTTATCTATAGTGACCTAGAGATCATTCTCTCACCCTTTCTCTTGGGAAAGATCTGTCACTAGACCCAGTTATACTTCATGTGATACCATAGCTATGGTCCTGAAAAATTGAACAATAATCATTTTTTTTGTAAATCATATCATATATTCCCACTGACTTAAACCATTAGCCAGAAAAGGTTAATAATGCACATTTTACTTGTATTTCACAGGTACATTCTACCCCCACACCCCTAGAAACCTGGTTATTAAATATTTACCAATACATTTCTTTTTTAGGGCATTTATACTTAGAAAGGATCTGAAATACCAACCTTTTGAAAATCTGCATTTGGTATCTTGCATGAAATCATGAAGACTTTGGGACTCCCATTTTGAGTCCTGTCTAGTCATATAACTTTAACCATTGCTTAACTACCCTAAACCACAGCTCATCTTTTAAATAAAGAATTATCCTTAAGGTCTTTGCACATTGAAGAGCTAAGGATTCTATGTAATTTACTTTCTGAACTGGAAGCCACTAGTTGAACTTCGTGGTCATTTAAGGATCAACAAAAACAGGTGCTCCTCAGTTTGTCTGCTGGGGCACAATCTACCTAATTCAGGCCATTTTATGGAATACTAGGTTTAGGGATAAGAATATCCCTAGAGATCATCTAGTCTGGCCCCCTCATTTTACAGATAGGGAAATGGAAGTCAAAAAAGGATAAATGATTTAACCAAGGTGACAAAAGTATTATGTTTCAGAGCTAAAATCTGAACCTGGGTCCTCCTACTATAAATTCCACTCTCTTCTGGACTAGGCTCTAAGACAACTGTTGTACTGGCATAACTTATCCATCAAAAGCCAGCATTGCCCAAGCCAAATTGGGAAACCAGTCAGGGATTTAATTCTTAACACATACTCACATTAGTCATACCTAAGCAATATCAAAAGCCTTCTAGCTCTCATGAGTCTACCCATCATTCCTATAATCATTTTCAGTTTTTATTCTTATTTTTAAGGAATGGCTAATAAAAAAGATATTCTGCTTTTAACACTTAGTTTTCATTTCCTTCCAACCAATGCCAGCAATAACTGGTATTTCAGCAACTTATTACTCATTAAATACCCATTAGAAACACCTTTTCCACTGTATATTTTGGATGATAGCTAATACTTCTGATCCCTTTTGCCTTTTCATAGCACGTATGTTTTTTTTCAACAAAAATCAAACCTTCACTTCTTTTTCATTTGAAACTGGAATTTTTATTTTGACTTGTTTTGTTTTATTTGTCAAAATTCCAGATTGGGTTTTATTTAAAATGCTTCTTGGAAAATGTAAAGGCATTGCAGAGATATGCACAAAAAGTAGGAAAAAATTTTATTTCCATAAAACAGGAGTAATGTATGTAATAATCCAGAGTATTTTTATTAGTCACTCTAGGTTTGCCAAAAAAAAATGCTGATCCAATGTTGGTCTGGTTGATATTAGTTTGAGGGTTAATGATTAATTTAGTATAAACTAAACTTTTTATTAATATATTTGGTTATCTTTCCAAAATAACATACTCAAAAAGTAAAGAAAGTTTTAACATGTAGTACATTTAAATTTATATATATATATATACATATATATATATATAGTAGTCAACATGCTCTTCTCATTTGGAGAAAGTATTCTGAGAAAACCATTCATTTGGTTTTAAGTACAATAATACGTGGCAAAGTGGGGTTTCTCCTCATTTAAAAAAATGGAGTCTTTCAGTTCTGGAACGAAGTGCCAGATTGAGAAGTTTAAGTGTCTACTAAATGTCCACTTAATTGGACATATGTGTCCATATCTCTGATCTCTCTTAATTTAGAAGTATGTCCTTCTTCCTACTGCTTCTTCTCTACACAATGACATTTCTGATCAGAATAATACAGTAACTGACATTTGTAAAGTGTTTTAAGTTCATAAAGGTCTTTACATATATCATCTCATTTAAGATTCATAATAACTATAAGAGGTAGAAAATACAGGTATCATAGTATTCTTATTTTGCAAATGAAGAATAGAATGTGAGGCTCAGAGAGGTCCCTGATTACATGGTTAGGTCATGTGAGAAGCAAACAGTGACTAACCGGTAAGTCATGGCACCTCTCAATAGAATAGCAATGATCCATAAATGTGATTTGCCCATTTATGGTACTTTAGATTTATCACAGACCTTAGAAGGTAGATAGTCTAAAATATGATTACTATCTACAATATCCCTAATAAAGTGGTCTTACAACCTTGAATTTCTCCACTGATATAGAATTCACTTCTTTTAAAACAACTCTTTCCTAATTGTTAGGAAGATTTATACTGCTGCTTTGCCTGTGACTTCCACTGGTTAGTCCTAATTCTCCCTTATGGAAAATGCAATATAAATCAAATGTCTCCTTCACATTATTTTCTATTAAATATTTGAAGACATCTATCACATCCCAACCAGAATTGTCTTTTTTTTTTCAAGCAAAATACTGTCTAATCTTTGAAACAGTTTTCATATGGGATGGTTTGGGCTCTTTTTCTTTTTTGTGTCTAATCACCTTTCTCTATATGCATTCCAGTTTGCTAACAACCTTCTAAACTTCTGCATGCAGAACCAGAAGTAATATATCATCCTGTACTGTAAACAAACAAAAAACATTAGCTTAAAGTCAAAAGACTTTAGTTCAAGTCCTTCCTCTGATATATGCCTACTACTTTTGTGAGCTTAGCCAAAACATTTAATTTCTCTGTGAATCAGTTTTCTCATCTGTAACACAAAGTATTAGATGATCTTGAAAATTCCCTTCAACTGTACACTGACCTTGTATGATTTGAAGAGCAAGAAATATAATATAACTATTATATCCATCATTTTGGAAACTATATTTTATTGGGCATTCCATGAAAGACTGTGTTATTGAACAGTCAGCAAGGACACCATCTTTTGTTATGCCAATCTAGCATTTGGATAAGCATCAGAGAATGGAGATGATCAAAATTTTCAGATCTATTCCAGCTTGTTGCAACCACATGTATGTAGTTTGTTCTAAATCTGCAAAACACATTTTATCACAGTGTTTTTCAGTACCATCTTTACTCTTAATCATTCAGACACATGGAAAATAACTCCATGTAAGCTAATTGTGAATAAGGAAATGCAAACCAAGATAAGTGAAGAGATGGTAAGAGAACTTTGCTGACATCAAAGATTTTAATTTGCCAAGCCCAGATGAACTATTTCTCAGAGTATTAAAAAATCTCACTATAACAACAAAACTTACACATGAGATTGCTCAGTTTCTGTTTATCATTTTGAACCACTATAGAAAAGGGGAAAATTCCAACCAAGGAGAGATGATCAGATGCAGATCTCATTTTCAAAAGAGTAAGAAAGTTCATTTTTTTAAAAATTCATTAATCCATCAGCATGAGCTTAAGTCTTGGCAAAATTCTAGGGCATAATTTAAGAGGATGATTTCTAAAAAGTTATCAAGAAAAGAGGTCATTATTAAAAGACTCCATCAAGAAAAAGTCATGTCAGACTACCTCATTTGCTGAAGAGTTTTGTCTGTTTTACTAGACTGGTAGGTCAAAGAAGTGATATAAATACAATATACTTTATTTCATCAAGGCTTTTGACAAAGTGTTTAATGATATATTTGTGGACAAGATGGAATGTTACGGATACATAATATTATAGTTAAGGCAAGCTCAAAACTGGATGTAAGACCAGACCCAATACCAACCAGAGAGATTTGCTATACTGAAATGCCACAAAGATTTTTTGGTCCTTTGCTTCTCAATATGTTTATGATAAATAAATTATAGTTTGCATGATAAAATTTATACATGAAACTAAATTGAGAAAGATAGCTAATATGATGGATGACAGATTCACCACCAAAAAATTCTCGACATGTAGAATATCTATTAAGCTTAAGAGAAAAAAGTATAAAATCCTTTACCTAACTACAGTTACAAAAAATAATTCAACAATATAAGCTAAAGGAGTCATGGCTAAATAATAGTCCATGTGAAAAATACATAGAGATTTTATGGAACACGTGCTATATATGTCAAAAGTGTGACATGGAAGATATGAGATGCTAGGAGAATAGATTTAATTTCTCTCCTATTCCTGTCTAGAAATTCCACTCACATACTATTAGGAGGAACCATTTCGACAAAACATGTTTTGTACATATTTTGTACACATGCAATTTTATTCTTCAGCATATAAACAAGTCTAAGAGAAAGCTGAGCTTCATTTTTGGACCAGACCAATGATTTCAATGTTATAGGGATGTTTTGGTGAGGAACTTCCTCTGCCAATGAAGATTCACACTTTCCCTATGATGTGTAATCTTAGAGAGTTTCCTGGAACAAAAATATATAACATTAATATAAGTACAATGTCCTGACTTCCTTCTTCCCTGGTAAGAACAATTCTAGAAAGTACTATATTCAGTGCAGGGGGCAACACTGTAGGAAGGTGACTAATAAGTGGAAGATAAATTATTATGATGAGAGGTCTTGAAACTATTCTGATTCAGTGTTAATTGAAGGAAATGGAGGTGTTTGGCTTAAAGAAAAGAAGCAGAAAAGATAAAAGATAGCTGTCTTAAAAGGGCCAAAGGATGGAGAAGGAATTTGGCTAAGGGTTTTGGGGGGAGAGGATTATTTTGGGTTGGGTTTTCCTTTGGTTTTGCCCCAGAGAGAAAGTAAAATAGGAGTGATAGGCTAAAACTACAGACAGATATACTTTATATAATATAATAAAAAGTATTTATATCTATATACATATTTATATATTTTATATATGTATTTGTATATATTTATATAGCATAATAAAAAGTATTATATTTTACATAATATAATAAAAAAGTACCCTAAAAGGTGGAATTGTCCAAAAGCAAAATGGATCTCCAAGATAGATAGTATGGTTTTCCAAATCAACATGTGTGCACAGAGATCTTTTTCTCTTAGGTTTAACAGCACTGGTGTAGGGTATAAATATGCATATTTAATCATCAATATGTGTATGTATAGCCATATCTATCTACATGCACGTATACATGTGTTTATCTTGAGATTATCTAAATTTAGTTACCACAGATTTTGAACAAAGACCACTAAACCATTAAATACTCTTAACATTAAATATCATACCATAAAAATAAAAGAAGAAAAGCATATTATATACTTTTCACATCTCTGAGTAAAAGATGTATTCTTCACCAAACAAGGCATAGAGGAAATTACAAAAAGATTATGTAGATAAGAGAAGATAAGAATAATCAATATTGGAAGGATTATGGGAAAATAAGCAGAGCGGTGAATACTTGGTAGAGTTAAAAATAAGTACAATCATTTTGGGAAGCAAGTTAGAATTATGCAAATAAAAATATTAAAAATATTCAGCCCTTTTGATGCAGAGATTCCCTTACTAAACATTCCCCATGCAGGCATTGATAAGAAGTCCCCATATACAACAAAATATTTCTATCAACACATTTTGTAATAGCAAAAAATTAGAAAGAAAATAGATGCCCATCATTTGGGAAATGGTTAAATAAATGTGGGACATCAAAGTAATGAAATGTCACTGTAATATAAGAAATGACAGATATGATGAATAGAGAAGCAAGGAAAGATTAACACAATCAAATGAAGAGTAAAGAAATCAGAGCCAAGAATATAAACACATGTTTATATATATGGGAGAAAGTGTAACAGAGAAACTAAAATAATGCAAATGGAAAGAATAACTACACATGAAACAATCAAATGTGAACACAGAAAAAATTACAAAGAATAAACATAGCTTCAAAGAAGAGACATTAAGACACACCTATTTACACTTTTGCAGAGGTTCAAGTCCATGAGTGTTTTACATTGCATATATTTTCATACTTTCAGAACATTTAATCAATTATATTGATACTTTTCTCTGATTTCTTTTTTTTGTCTTTAAGAATATTATATATTATATGAGATGACTCTGCAAGAGTGATAAATACTGGGGAAATTATTGTGATAAAAATACAACAAAAGATATCAATAAAAACTTATTTTTAAAAAGATTTTTTAAGATCATTGAAGAGACAAATATTAACATCCTATCAGGTGTCTTGTATTTAAATAGGGGGATCTTTATCTGGGTGAAAAGTTCAGAGTTTCCTAGAAGTACTAGTGACTATCAACCAACATAATATATAATGAGTTTTACAAACTTCAAATGCCCTATGAATGCTAACTAATTTTATTAATTATTATTTTTCTTAAAATATATTTAATTCTCAGGTATGAAAAACTGTACGAGGAGTATGACAATCTCCACTAGGAAGCAGAAGGATTTTTTATGAATTGTTACCACAGTCAGACCATCTCCTTAGTGATGGATTAATTCTGAAGGTTTTCATGATGAGATTTACTTAGAATGAACACCCAAACTTTCAAGTGTTCATCTGTCATTCCAACTATTAAAACTTCATGAGTCTGCAAACTTTTGACCTGGGAAATTTTCAAAGCTATTTTTCTACCAATTTGGTTTGAAGACATTGGTCTGCTTCTAGCCAAGTTAGAAATAGCAGAGCAATTGTCTATTTTTTCTTTCTTTCTTTCTTTTTTCTTTTTTTCCTTCCTTCTTTCTTTCTTTTTTCCTTACTTCTCTTTCTTTCTTTCTTTCTTTCTTTCTTCCTTCCTTCCTTCCTTTCTTTCTTTTTCTTTTTCTTTTTTTGCTACTTCAAATTCTGGCTTGCTTAAGTAATCAAAGTTCAATAAAAAAAATCAAAAAACTAATCTAAAAGAGAATGACAAAATGGTTAACTCTTGGCTAGGGGTTTTGTTTTCATACAAAGTTATGGAAACAGTTTACTCACATACTAACTTTTTTCAGAATAATTGAATGTTTGTATCTTTGAAATCTGAATGATTCAATAAATATTTTCATCTAGACTGCATATTATTGAGTACCATAAAACATTTCTCCACATCCATTTTTAATAATTCAATGCATATAGGTAGTGCAGGCTTAGAATCAGGAAGACTCTTCTTCCTGAATTCAAATCTGGCCTCAAATCCTTAGTAGCTGAATTATCTATGTGGCCCTGGGCAAGTCACTTAACCCTGTTTGCCCCAGCTTCCTCATTTCTAAAATGAACTAGAAAAGGAAATAGCAAGCCACTCCAATATCTTTGTCAAGAAAATTCTTAAATGCAACTGAAACAAGAGAACAACAACAAAACATTTAATAAAACAATTTCATTCTCTAAGTGTTAATGATTATAAAATATTAATGGTTTAGGTATGAATATAATAATATTTGTTCCCAAATCCAGAGGTACCATCATATAAAAAGAATAGCAGGAGACTTTTTATTTATTATTATTAGACCCAAGTAAGCAAACCAAAATAAGCACATATTAGCCAAATGTAAAGTTGATGGAAAACATTGAAAATGGACTTCTGTTTCCATCTAAGGGAACCTACAGAAAGGCGGGGCACTGAATCAATTAAAATGTGATTTCCTGGTGTCTCAACTGCTAGTGCTTAAACTCATTATAAAAAGTGTCTTAGTCAGTAAACCTCTGCAAACTGATAAGCATGACAGATGCAAATTTTTGCCCTGTAACACATGTTGTTGGTGATTAAAAAATACAGTGGAGTGACTAACGTTAATGAATTCTGCATACCATAAATAGTGAATTACCCTTGCTAGTATAAACAACAGCTAAGGAGACTCATGATAGAAAAGAGCAGCAGACACTACTGATTAGAATTTCCTATACCAAAAAATTATACAATAGGCAGTTCCTGTCTACTGATCCAGACACTATTCTCAACCAGTTGTTTAAAACTATAACAGCACATTTCTTGTTTTCAGGCATATGCGTCCAAATTCCCGTCCCCACTGAAGAGCTTCATCATTACAAAAATCCTCTTCTCAACCACAGAATGGTCCTGTGTCCTGATAACAGACACTCAAGTCAGATGGAAGGGAAGAGCTAGCCTTCAACTCCATTTCCCCCTTGGGTGAAAAGATCTAAGTGGTAAAGTGGAGAGATTGATGGGCCTGGATTCAAGAATCTGGTATCTTTCTTTGTTCAAATTGGATCCTAGGCACTTATTATCTCTGTGACTCTGGGCAAGTCACTTAATTCTATTTACCTCTGTGTCTTCCTCTGTAAAATGCCATTTTATTATCCTTGCCAAGAAAACTTTAAATGGGGTCATCCTCAACAACAAGGAGAGATCTAGCAAATATCTGTGATTCTACTTCCTCAGAAGGGGAAATCCCCCAACCCACTAGTTCAAAGGAGAATCATTCACTGTTCCTAAACACCATGTAGGAGCTTTTCAAATAAATCTCCCTAATGGTGGAAGAGAATCAGCCTCCTACCTTTAAACTAAAGTCCAAAGACTATTACTCTATGAAGATTTGCACGGAGCAGAATTAAGTTTAAACAGATCAAGAAAGAAGCCCCACCTTTTACCATTATAGATTCAGCCTGCTGGTTTAGTTAGAAACCAAAACTGTAGTTAGGTGTGGTCATTTAATTTCCAGTGGTTGAGAATTCCTCTTGTTTTTTACTCAGTGAAACATCTTCATAACATCTTTCAAGAGACCCATAGTCTCTCTTTAATTTTTATTTCAGGTAGGAAAAGATGATATGCAGGCAAAATTGCTTTATAGAATAGAGATTCTTTTTTCTTAAATAATGATATGTATGGGAAAATTTTTAAGTCAGGGAAATGATACAGTAAGTTTTCAAGGAAATTCTTATATTTGCAAAGTTGCAAAAGTTAAATGATATGCAAGGGAATATTTCTACAGTTCAGTTTGAGTGTGGAAAAATCTCCAAAGAGGAAATGAAAAATGGTTTAAAAGTGACCTGAATAGGTCATGACTAGAGAGTGTTTGTGAATATATGTTGCTTTTCTTTTTTTTTTCAGTAAAAAAGTTAATTTAATTCCACTGAAAAGATGATGACTAAAAAGGTACCAATTTACTAAATGTTTTCCCCTTAAGACCATAATTTAAACCTATGTCTAGAAAAGGTAAGCATCTAAAATCTCACTGACCCCACACAATCCCTTGGTCCCTCTCAGGCCCCATTCATATTGTTTCTCCAGTTAGAAAGAAAAGGTGTTAAAGATAAGCCAGGGTGGAAACCTGGCCCAGTGACAGCCAATCACCAAGCTGTTGATTGTGAACCTGACAGGAATGACTCACTAACAGCCAATCAGAAGCTTTTGTCTGGAAAACTCCTCTAGATTCAGCAGAAACAAATGCTTGGAAACAAAGACAAAAACAGTGGTGATAAAAAAGGGTGGAACTGGTTCCCACATTAAGCTGCTGCCTCCCACAACCATATGCACATATTTATTCTTCATCCTTGCCCAAAATATTATCTTGCTCTCCAGTAGACATAGTCTAAAAGATAGAGCAATCTGAGATTAGTTCAAAATTCCCAAGTAGTTTTGTCTTTCCATCACAAAGGAAATGGCCACCATAAAAAACTTGGGTATTATGATTGCAGGAGTGAATTTGATGCTCATAACGAGATAAAATAGTCTTTCCTCTTACAAAATGGGAAAATTTGCAGGAGATGAGAGAAAAAGAACTGAGTATCAAATCTCAATTTATAGTGGCCTATTTATGTGACACACTTACCCTGAACCCAAAAATCCCCCCCAAAAGAACAATGGATTGTCTTCAGATAACCATCTGTTTTCCAGTAACAGAGTGACTATAACCTTTGCACATGGAAACTACTGACTAGTGTAACCACCACAACACACAAGCCAGGGAACAGTGGCAAATTTAAGGAAAATGTCCAACTGCTTCCTCTTAGAAACAATTTAACAAATCAGTAAGATTATCAATACAATAGAATTTAAACATGGAATATTTTAGTAATGTTTTGCCAATATTATTTATGAATATATTCTCTGTTAAACTAATTTGTACAGTTTTATTGAATTATTGCAATTAATCTAGGCTGCAAAAAAATGAAAGAAAAAAGCAGGAACAAATTGTGAGGGAAAATACATATAAAATGCATCTGCTGATGTAGCTAATCTTATGAGTAGAAGTAACAAGGAAGACATCCTAAATGCCCAGCCCCCATCTAAGTCAATCTCCTCATTCTAGTGGAAGAAGCTAAAATACAGAGAAATTAAGCTCCTTGCCCAAGATCACACAGATGGATGAGTCAGAATTTGAACTCAGATCCTTTGACTCCAAATCTAGCCCTTCCATTCCCCCAAAGGACTATGAAGTTTTCTCAGTGAAGGAAACATGTTTCCATTAAGAAAATTACAGGCAGGTTTATCAATTGGGTTTAAGGTTTGATTTTTTAAAAACATCTTCTAAAGCCAATTCCTTAAGTAAAATCATATACTTTGAATCACTTTGAGGTTAGTGACAATGGCAGTGGCTATAGTAAAAAAATAGAGTCTGATCACAACAAGCAGCTGCCTGTACTTTCAGAAAAGTATGTAACATCTATCACTGAGCATCCACATGCAAGTACAATAAATTATTTTACAGGATACACAGAGATTTAACATGACTTTTTTTTTTCTTCTGGGGATCAGTGCTGAGCCCTAATAATATGTTTACTAGAGTGCTGACAAGACACCTCATCCAAGCTGAAATCTCTTCTCTGGCTTCCCTCCCCCCCAGCCCCCAAATCCTGTCCACATTTCTTTCAATTCCCTTCTCCTGAAGGGATTCAATGAAAAAAAAAAAGGTAAAGATCATACTCATAAGCATTCTGCTATAAGGAAAAGATAAACTTTTAAAAGTTTTTTTAATAGTCCTTACTCAGTCTTGCTTAGCATTTCACAATTCAGGAATAAATAAATTCTCTGGCAAAAAAAAAGCTGGGGGGAAAAAAATAAAGAGATGGAAAATATTTTATATGTGGTACTTTCTTGCCCCCTACTGGAAAATTTGTGCACAACATGTTACGATATGTAACCTGTATACAGAGCAAAGGCAGGGAAGGCAGATAATTTTAGGAAACGTTCAATTTCAATAGTACAGTATGTATTTTAAAAAATAGTGGCTTTCTAAATACAGAGTATCCACCTATTCTCTCCTCTCCCCACTGCCAAAACACTTAGATTTACAGTCAAAAGAGCTGGAATGAAATTCTGATTCTGCTGCTTATTACCACAAATGGCTTCAGTTCATTCATTCAGTTCATTTTATCATCTATACAGTGTAAAGGTTAGATTAGATTATTTATAAGGTCTATTTGATTTCCAAATTCTAGGATTCTTATTATCATCATTTTTGCTGATGATGAAATTAGAATTCAAGATATGGAAATAACGCCTATAATGACCTTGCTTTTAAGGGTCCAAATAAGGATTCCTAACCAAAGATTCTGCCTCTGGATCCAGTGCTCTTTCTCTAGCTAAATGATCTTCTTATACCAAATTCAGCATGATAAATGGAGATTGACTTCTTTGTAAAATCTGTAGAGGATAAATGCCCCATGTAAATGCTTTTGCAAAAATTGTACAAAGAAATACATTTTCTTTTTTAGAAAATATTACTCATGAATTGGAGACATGTAAAACATTAAACTAAAAAAATATTTCATGGGGGTATACATTAGGGCATTTTGTTTTGTTTGTTTATTCCTTGATTTACCAGCTCTAAAATTTCATTTCATTCCTAGGGGAGAACTTCCTTCTCCAATGCAGATTGGCAACTTCCCAATAACTGAAAATGATGTATGTTTATTTTTCAATTAGTGAAGGCAGATTTTTGTTTTTGTGTTTGGCGATTTCAAAAAATATATGGCATGTCTCATGCATGCCACTGTATCACATTATGATCAAGGTCTTCCCTTCATGTATCATCAATCTCTCAAATAAGAATACTCATCACAGTTATCCACTGGTTAGTCTTTATGTTTCAAGAATTGTAAACATTTTTTCTCAGCAGACCCAATGGACATTGGGTAACACTTCTTAACATGAGTTCTATTAGCTAACCAACATTCTTTTTTATCTAAGCTCAATCATTGTGAGGTTAGTAATAAATATGACTGGGCTTCAAATTAAAAAAAGAAGTGATCTTTTATTTTATTTCTTTTTATTTTTTTCCAGATTACATGGGGTGATCTTTTATAAAGTATACTGCTGGGAATATTCCTTGCTGACTTTTTATGCCTCTTTGGGTCTTTCAGGCTAGCAATACTTCCCTCCTGAGTATCACAGACCTTTACAAAAAGTCTCTCTGTCATAAATAACCCCTAATTTTAAGGGTTATTTTTGTTGTTGTTGTTTTCTAGACTGTGACCTTCATCTTCCAAATGATAGGTCACTTTCATGGTGGAGGGAATGTCTTTTTACAACCATTCCCAGTGTGGAATGTCACATGTCAACTTACAAGTGCCATCTACAAAAGAAAAGGAAGCTTTTTCATGCTGACCCTTTTTAACACTAAATGGCTTCAAAGGCCAAGTCTTAACTCTATCAGGAGACTAGCACTACATTCTATCAGGACCCAGTCCATAGGTAAGGGGACTCCATTGTGATCGAGATGATGGAAAGACATTTTCATTGCCGTGGTCTTTTACTTCATAACATAGGGTTGTCTCCAACCCCTTTAGAAGAGAGCACTTCTTGGATTCCTCTCATTCTTGGTACTGCCCTTCTGTCCAAATCAGGCTTGTACAAAAGGCAAATCAACCTAGGAGAGACAGAAGGGACATTATTTTCTTTTAATAGCAGCATTTGAAGCCAAAATTACAAACACCTGCTGAATTACAACACAATCCCTTCCTGGCTAATGACATCTCCCTAGAGTAGGGGAATAATTCAAAGCCTTGGCAAAACTGACAAGAGTCAGGAGGTTAGGCACAGGATTAAACATTTCACCTCTCAGTCACTCAGTTCAGATATAGAACCCAATGAACCATTTTCTCTCTGAAAAATAAAGGGAGTGGGGTGGCTTTTCCATACACGGGACCAGATGAACATCCACAAAGTAAAGCCATAGGTTCAAATATTTAAAACTAAAAGGGACCTTAAAAGTCATTGAATCCGACCCCATCATTTTTAGATTAGGAATGTGAATCCCTGAGTAGTTAAGTGCCCTCGCCAGGGTCATAAACTAGAAAATATCGAAAAAGCAAGTTTCCAGGCTGGGTCATTCTGACTCCAAGTGCAATGCTCTATCCACAACACACTTCAGGTCTAATTATTGGCCACTGCAACATTAAGGAAAAATTAAGGAAAATGAAAATATAAATTCCCAGGCTGTGCTGAATCATAAAGAAATTCAATTTTATGCAGATCTTGACCAAAGTCCCTAATATAGAGAAAAATACATTTTAATCTGCCGTGTCCATTTTGAAAGCAAAGAAGGAAAAGGATTGTAGTTCTGTTTATGATACAGCTTTTTCTCATTCAAAATCCACACTTGACTAGCTATTACAAAGTCATCACAACATCTAATCAGTATTAATGAAAAGTGATCCAAGAGTCTTACTAAGGTTTCTTTTTACAATTTTCCTTTGTGTCATTGACTCTATATTAGAAAAATGAAAACTAGAATGATAGTACTAGCAAGTCAGAACATTTATTCCATGTTCAATATTTTTTAAAGTATTACCATTGTTTCAGAGGATTTAGAACTATAAAAGAACTTAGCCCCCAATTTATAGATTAGGAAATAACCTCAAAGAGGCTGTGACTTATATAAGGTCTCATAGCTAGTAAGAATAGTGTATTGCATTGGGTAATCGAGGTTTAAAAATACCTGAGATAATGTGGGAATGAAAGCAACATGTTATAAGGTAGAGTGTCCAATATATGATCCGCGCATTGCCCACAACAGTTCCAGCGTAACTAGAACCAGATTAAAATATAACTGTGAAATAGAAAACAAAGAAGAATATAGACAATATTAATATATGGTTTCCTAAGTGAATATGCATTAGGCAGGTATCTTAATGTATGGTTTAGTGGCCCTTTTCCTCTTTTCATTTGACACCACTGGTATAAAGGATAGAATGAGGGGCAGAGACTCGAGAAGACTTGGATTTGATACCTATCGCCAATATTTATTGGTTGCACTAGCATGAGCAATTGACATACCTTCTGGTAGTTGGAGATAATGAAAAGAATATCTGTAGTTCTTATCTTTCTGAGTTATTATGGTGCTAAAATGAGATAACACATGTAAAAATGCATTATAAATCTTTAAGTAGAATAACAAGATAGTTATTATTAAGTAGCAGTCTTTCTGACTCCAAATCCAGTGAACTTTTAAAATTTATTTTTACATGTCAATACAATTTTTAACAATCATTTTCTGGCATTTTGCGTTTCCTTCCTCCCTCATTTGTACCCTTCTCTCTCCCCAGAGACAAGGTAATATGATATAGGTAGTACTTTTGTTATGGATCCTTGTTCATCATTTTGTAAAAGAAAACATATACCGTTTATACTACAGAAAAATTCATGGAAGAAATAAAGTGAAGAATGGCATACTCCAATCTGTGTTCAGACTAGATCTGTTCTTTCTATGGCAGTAGATAGACTTTTCCCTCATGAATTCCTTGGGATTGTCCTGGACCCTTGCATTTCTGAGAATAGTTATGTCATTTGCAATTGAACATTGTACAATATTGATGTTACTTTGTACCATTTTCTCCTAGTTCTACTAACTTTATTTTGAATCACTTCATATAAATCTTTCCAGGTTTTGCTGAAATCATCCTATTTGTCTTTTCTTATGGCACAATAGTATTCCATTATGATCATATACCACAATTTGTTCAGCAATTGCCCAGACTTTTTGGGTTTTTTTTTAATGAAACTTCTTAGTAGTTTTACTTTTTTCAATAAACAAGCATTTCTTTTCTCTCTTCTAGCTTGTCCCATAAAAAATAGAGGGGAAAAAAGTAAAAGAAAACCCTTGTAACAAATTCAGCAAACTTTTTTTTTTCATTATGCTATGTAACTGCATGGTTTAGTGGGAAAAGAAATAAATTAGTGTCAAAGTCCCTGGACTCAAATCCCAGCTCTACCGCCTTTTCCATTGGGAGAATGAACAGTCAGATCCCCATCTGTAAAATGAGGGAATCCAAGTAGATGTCTTTTAAGATTTTTTTCTAGCCTTTAAATCTCTGATTTCATTATCATATAATAAGAAAGGTGTTAGACATCCCAAAATTAAGATAAAAAGGATCTAAGTAGAACACCAATTATGTGATCTGTCACTATGAAAACATTTAAAGAAAAACCTATAAAAATCATTTAAATCTTCCTTGGCCTAAGGGAAAGCCAGAATATGACCATCAGTACCCACAGTGACCACAAGATAGATACCATAGCATATTAGTGTGGGAAAGTGGGAAAAAGTCAATATGTATTAGACATACCTTTCTAGACCTGACCAATGTGGGAATTTGCTTTACTTAATTATATTTCTTTTAAAGGTAATTTTTTTCTTTTTTTTTTTCAAATGGTGGAGGTTAGAGAGAGTAGCAGGAAGAGAAAATAAATGCTTGCTAATAGGAAAAACAAAGCAATTTAATTTTAAGAGAAAAATCTTAGGGTCAGAATGCTAAAATCTAAATACTACCACTTCTACTAACTATATGGTCCTGTACAACTTGTTTAACTTCTCTGACCCTCCTTTAATTTCTCCATATAAAATAGAACTAATAATGCTTGCACTATCCTACACAGCAGGATTGCTATGAAGATTAAATGGGGAGAAAATGTAAACGTGCTTTGTAAACTGAAAAAGCACTGTAAAAATATAATTTATTCATAGCAAAAGTAAAATATTACTTATATTAGAGACATGATGAAGTACATAAGCCTGGTTGAAGTCCATCTCTGACTTGCAGTAGTTTCATGACTCAACCTTTCATTTCACTAAGTAATCCTCTAAGATTCTGTGTCACCAAAAAGGTACTATTTTGAATTAGTAGAGGAAGTTCCCTATACCAGGAAATCATAGGTCCTGTCTTTAATCCTCATTTTTTCCACTAAAATCTAATAAGAGAGAAAATGGGCATAGATAAAACACAGATAAAACAGATACAAGGTAAGCTTAGGTGGTGTGGAAAGTGGGCACCAACAAAGGGATGATCCAGGAAAGTCCTTTTGCAAAAAGAAAGAGCTGGAGCTGAGAGTCAGAGGGAAGCAGGGAGGGCTTTCCACAGGTGCCAACTACTTATTTTCCACATGATGCTTGTCGTGATGACTTTTTGAATCTCTGGGAACTTTTGACTATTTGTGTCTTGGTTTCTCCATAAATGTGTTCATGTCATGCTATTACTAGCGGCTTAGTCCCATAACCCAAATCCTTAGATTCAGAGACCTAAGTAGGAAATCTTTCCCTTGAGTAGAAACAATTTTAGAGGGGTTAAGTTTGGCAGTGTCACAAATGACACAGTCCAAAAAGGAGAAACTTCAATGAAAAAAGAAGCAGACAAGGTTTTGTTTGTTTGTTTGTTTTTCCATTAGGCACAGTTTAACTCAATGAAAAGTACAGCAGTGAACAGGTCCTTGGAAGGGCACTTTCTAAACCATATGAAATAATACATAAAACTGTGTATACTTTTTGACCCAGCAATACTACTACTAGGACTGTATCCTAAGAAGATCAAAGATAGGGAGAAGGGATCTGCTTATACAAAAATATTTAGAGTAGCTCTTTTTAAAACCATTTCCTTCTGTCATAGAATCTATATTAAGTATCAGATCCAAGGCAGAAGATAATATGGACTAGACATGGACACTAGACACTTGGACATAAGTGACTTGCCCAGGATCACACAGCTAGAAAGTGCCTGAAGTCATATTTGAACCCTGGACCTCTTGACTTGAGGTCTAGCTCTCTATCCACTGAGCCACCTAGCTACCCTGAGCAGCTCTTGTGGGGACAAAGACTTGGAAACTGAAAACATTCCATTAGTTGGGGAATGACTGAGCAACTTGTGGTGTATGATTGTAATGGAATGCTACTGTACCATAAAAAAACGACAAGATAATCACAAAAACCCTGACTCACACAGCTAGTAAATGTCTAGAGTTAGATTTGAACTCAGGTCTTCCTGATGCCAAGCCATATGTTTTAGCACTGTGCCATTGTGCCACCTAGTGGCTCCACTGTCCCACTATAGAGTAGACACTATATAAATGCTTCTTCCCTTCCCTTTCCCCTTCAGATCTTTGCCCAGCATTCTATCCACTGGGCCACCTAGAGATGTGGATGCTAGTGTGGTCACTTGGTGCCAGTGGAAGAAGCAATGCCATGTCTCTAGCTCAGACCAGTATAGGATTAGACAGCACAAGACCCAGGAAGGGTGAACTCATTGCCTCTGAGAGGAAGCACACCCCACCTCCATATTATTATCCCTCAGGAAAAAAAAAAAATTCCTATCACTACTTAAGATTCTAACTCAATCCTACTGAGTGTATCAATAGATAGAATCAGTAGATATTATAGATAAAATCAGAAATTATTTTGCAATAAATCTACAGGACCAATTTAAGAAGCTGAAAGATTCATTCTCCCTCCTAATCACCCCTACTACCACCATCAAGGAATAGTGGTGGTAGTAACAGTAGAAGGAGTAGCTGTTCTAGGTATACTGATTTTTCGGATAAAATTGTCCACTTTTCAATTTGATTGTGTAGCAGTGATTCCTAAAGTGGGCACTACTGCCCCCTGGTGGGTGCTGCAGAGATCCAGGGAAGCGGTGATGACCACAGATGCATTTATCTTTCCTATTAATTGCTATTAACATTTTTAAAAAATTAATTTCCAGGGGGCTAAGTAATATTTTTTTCTGGAAAGGGGGTGGTAGGCCAAAAAAGTTTGGGATGCACTGGTGTAAAGGAAGACAAAAATATTCCAGAATCAGCAGTGCCCTACATACTGTAGGCATTCAATAACTGTTGGATGTATTGAATGGTGAATTGGGAGACAAGATCTGCTCCCTTTAAAATGTTGGGTCTTTTGATATCATGTATCTGTGTCATCATTATATACATTTCCTGTAGTCACTTGCCCTTCTCCCTATATTTCCTTATAATCCTCACCACATCATTTATACAATTTGTACCCTAGTAATATTAATAATTATTAAAAGATGTAAAAGATGCGTAAAATTAATTGGAAGACAAATGATCCAATACCTAACTTATAAGGTCTCATTCCCTAAAACCCTCACAAAGAACTCACTCACTTCAAGAATGACAGATTTTTCACTTTCTTTTTGGGAAGCTGAATTTTTAAAAATTATATCACAATGACCTGCTCCCTTAAAACACAAAGCAAACTGCTGCTTGTTTCCAAAATAAAATATGAATGACTGAAGTCAATTTTGATTTTATTTGACTGCACAAATTATTTTTAAAGCTAACAGCCCAGCACATTTTTAGGATAGATACAATCATTCAAACTAAATCACAAATTCCCTATACCATAATAATTTCTAATCATTTCACAGCGCACATACCCACCATCTAAATGCCATCTTCCACATGTCAAAATAAGATTAATGTCTATTACCACACCTCTGAACCATCATATCCTTTTTTTTAAAGATCATGAAAGGAAGAGTTATGGAAATGGCATCTAATTCCACAGTAGATTGTATCCTGTATGTTTTAGCATTATCAGCTTTAATATCACACTTCTTAAATTTAACATGACTTTACCCATTGGAATTATTCATTTTAAACTTTCTATATCGAGCCGGAGTTTTTACTAAAGATATAACTTTTCTTTCTTTTTAAGTTTTATTTTGAATATTTTCCCATAGTTATATGTTTCATGTTCTTTCCCTCTCCCCCAAAGCCCCATAATTCCCCTTAGCCAATGCACAATTCCACTGGGTTTTACATGTATCATTGATTAAGACCTAATTCCATATTATTGAGATATAACTTTTCTTGATGGAAACAGCTGCTAAAAAAAAGTTTTCCTAAAGTACTGGGTCTGACAATTTCATCTATTCTGCTCAAGAAACCTCAATGGCTCCCTATTATTTCTAGTATAATATAAAAATTCTTTTCCTTTGCATTTGAAACCCCTTAATACTCAATTCCTTCCCACCTTTCAAAGCTTACTGAACAATATTTCCCTTTCTTTACTTTATGTTTTGACCAAATTAACCTATTAGTTGTTCCCAGGACTTGCTATTCCATTTCAATCTCAGTGTATTCATATTGCCTATAACACAGGCCTACAATGAACTACATCTTTTCAGCTAAACATAGGCTTACTTGAGCTCCTACTTGAAACTTTTCCTAATTATTAGTTATTAATTCTGAGTCCCTTATCAAACTATGATGTATTTATTCATCTCTGTGAAGCCTCTCTTTGTGTTGCCCAAGAGCTTAATACAGGCTCACTTTTTTTTTTCTGTTTTAAGTCCAGGGAAATTGGTCTTGTGGATTTGCTTTTATACTTTCTCAATTATGTTTCTCCTTACCCACTGCTCCATAGCAAACATTCCCTTAGAATGCAATTAAAAAGTCAACTTATCTTTATCTGGAACAAAAACCCATTATAAAAGTACAAATGGCAAATAAACATAGTTTTTAGAGGAGTGAGGAAACTCCAAAGGCTAAATGATGCTGTCCAGAAAAGGAAAGAAATAGAAAGTGAATAAATTCACCGGGTCCCAGGAGAGCTATGAGATAGGCACATCCATGCAAACAGCAAAGTCAGTTCTTTTACATCAGTCTTTAAGTAGATCAGTAATCCAGACAAAGGTTTAACTGCTAATCTTAATATCTAATTCAAGTTAGCAGCACACCATATTTTCAATAAGCTCCCACTCTTGTCCCAGGTCCATACCCTTAGAATGAAAAACTCCAAAGTTCTTGGGCCATGCCATCCTTTCAGGGCTCCTGTCTATCATAATCTTTTGGTCTTTTCTTCAAGCTGGGAAAACTGTAATTTTCAGCAGCCTGTTCTTTCAATACAATGCTATATGCTTATCCATGAATAGAATGTAAGCTCTAAAGGGTAAGCACCTAGCACAGTGCCTTCTAATTTTGTTATTGTTAACAAACTGGAGAGATTCCATGTGAAATGGAAACACCTCCAGGAATTGACACAGAGTGAAAGGAGCAGAACCAGGAGAACATTGTACACAGAGACTAACACACTATGGTAAAATCGAATGTAATGGACTTCTGTACTAGCAGCAATGCAATGATCCAGGACAATTTTGAGGGATTTATGGAAAAGAAAGCTACCCTCATTCAGAGGAAGAACTGTGGGAGTGGAAACACAGAAGAAAAACAACTGCTTGATCACATGAGTTGATGCAGATATGATTTGGGATGTAGACACTAAACAACTACCCCAATGCAACTATCAATAATATGGAAATAGGTCTTGATCAATGACACATGTAAAACCCAGAGGAAATGTGCATCAACTGTGGAGGGGGGTGAGGGGGAAGGGTATAGGAGGGAAGAGAAAGAACATGGATCATGTAGCCATGGAAAATTTTTTCTAAAAAAATTAAAAAATTAAAAACACTAATTTTGTTACTGTTGTGAAAGCTTTTGATTTCATTAGGATAGAATATTTCCAATAAGTAACTTCCATCTAGCAAAGCACATTGACATCTACCTTGCAGCCAATAATCTCACATTCAGCAATGAGAGATGAAGCAGCTTTCCCAGTCACACACAGTCTGACATAATATGTCAAAGGAAAGACTTGAGCCTAAGTGTCTTTTTGAATCCCAGGCCAATAGTCTATTTAGGGCATCATATATGCTAGTTGTGAAAGAAATGAATATGCTCGTGAAATTGGATTGAATTTGTATTGTAGACACTTTACTTTGTAGAATCAATACCATAATAATAACTGCTCTCGTCTCTACTGTACCTTCATTGGACCAATGGCTGCTTCTTTGGAAAGCTCCATGATTCCATTTAAAATGGGATATAAGAAAATAACTTATGCAAATGCAGAGTCACACAGAAATCAGAAACAAAGTGTTCATTAAAAGTTTAAAACATAATTTAGACAGAAAATTAAATACAAACTAACTAGAAGGCTTGGTAATCCTGAATTTCTTGCTCAAATTCCTTTCCCACATACTCCCAGACCTCTCCCAACAGATCTGGTACAGTTCGGTGCAGACAGAGCCTGTTTGTCCCAGGGAGAGTAATATAGCATGCGTGCCCTAAGCATTTATAGTTTTTCCTGACCATGCAGTATTTAAAGAAAACATGGTCAGGGCGTGTTAAGAGCAGAATCAACCCACATACAAGGCCTATTCTGCTGCTCATTGATGTTCTCCCAAGTAAAGTTTTATTACATTGACTTTGAAATGTTATAACAAAGGTCTTTCCAGCTAGTCTAGTCTCCCACTCAGAGTCAAATAACAATACCACACCTCAAGAGATGTCACAAAACAATAATGAATTGTAAAACAAACATGAGAGAGAATAACTTTTATCATCTCAGAGAAATTAAAACCCCTAAAGGACAGTGGGAGGTGACTGAGGAAAGGGTCGTGAATAATAGCTAACATTTATACAATAACTTAGGGTTTTTACAAAGGACTTCCCTTTGTATAGGCTTTGAAACTGGTAGAACAAATATTCTTGTCACTATTTAGTAGGTGAAGAAATTGAGGCACAGATGAGTAAAGTGATCTGTCCCAGCACACAGTTAATAAGTGTTGAAGTCAGGTTTAAAGTTCAGTTCTCCAGACTAGAATTCCAATACTCTTCTGATTGTAACAACTTTTGTCATATGAGAAGAAACACCATTGTAGATGGAATGGGGGAAAATTTTTTCAAGCAAAAAATATGAGGAAGAACACAGAGAAGGAAAATCATGAGATTTAAATTCTATGGCTAGACCAATTGATTGTCTTTGTTCATTTGTTTCAGGCATTTCCAACTCTTTCTGTCTCTATTTGGGGTTTTCTTGGCAAAGATATTAGAATTCTTTGCCATTTCCTTCTCCAGCTCATTTTACAGATGATGAAACTGAGCCAATTGGGGCTAAGTGACTTTCCCAGGGTCACGCAACTAGTAAGTGTCTGAAGGCAGATTTGAACTCAGTTCTTCCTGACTCTAGGCTTGTTGTGCTATCCACTTAGCCACCTACCTGCCCAGATGGAAAGTAATTCTAATAGCTAAACTTTAAAATAGAGCTTCCTATGTGTGAGGCACTGTGTTAAGCACTTTACAATTTTTATTTCATTTGATCCTCACAATAACCCTTGGAGGTAGATGCTATCAATATCTCCATTTTAAAATGGAGGAAACCAAGGCAAATAGAGATTAAGTGATTAAGGATCACATAACTAGTCAATGTCTGAAGACTGATTTGAACACATTTCTTCCTGATACCTGCCCAACATTCTGCCAACAGTACCATTTAACTGCCTATAGTAATGGAATTTTGTTGGAAAGATATGATGGCTATGGATGATGAAGGGAATTCAATGCCATACTAAGTAATCTAGACTTTGTAATTTATCCTTACCACAAAAGGAGGACATTAAAGATTTTTTGATCAGTAGAGTTCCAGGATTCCTTTACAGTGCCCCAGATCTTTATTCTGCATGGATCATTTCTTCTTTACTCCATGCTCAAGAAAATCTTTGAAGCTACAGACCCCCTGCTTCTAAGAAATGAGAATTGAATCCATTGAGCCTCATTTCCTCTCTACAGAAAGTAGCTCCAAGAGAAGAAAAAAAAGTGTCATTTAGGGAAGATATCTTATTTCTTTGAGGCTTTTGATATAATATTAACTTAGCTTACTAATTACTGTACTACAATACATTTAGTTCCTCTGAAATGGCCATATCTAAAGCAAAATGCAAACAAAAGATATCAAAACTTGTAGAAATTTCTCCTTTCTTGATATCTTGAAATTATTTTATATTTCTTTGTGTATGTAGAAATGGCAGTGTAGTAAAACATTCTTGGCTAAAGAATACTAGTTATTCCTTCATTCTGTGCCCCCTCCCTTATGTACACGACACTCTCTTCCCCATCTCTTCCAATAGGACTACAATTTTCTCAATAATTTGCATCCTCAGCCCTTTGTATTGCTACCACCCCAGAGAGATGAGTTTCTTTTCAAATCTCCTATGAGAAGGAATTGAGGGGAAAAGAGAAAAATAACAGGTAACTGCCTCAGAAATTTTATTCCAGATTATTTACTAACTCTTCCTCCATAAAGCCTGCCATTCATTGGATCTAGATATTTATCCAGATTCTTGCATTCTCTATGCTTTGGGGATGCTACAAAATTTACATGAATAAAATGACTTTTGTTGCATTGAGCCCTAGATTCTGTGTCAAAGAATTCCTCCCAGCATTAATACAATCTATCAGTCTCTGTCTCTTTATTTCACTGGCTATCTCCTTCTTCCCAGCTATATTTATCCCCTGGAAGAGATAAATTCCATCAATGACTATGCTGTTTTATATACATTTGCATCTTTCAAAATAAGTGGCAAAACAAAAAACATGCAAACTTTTAAAGAACAAGGATACTGGGAGTGGGGAATCAGGCTCAATGCCCTCCAGGATATTGTGAGCAACGAAATGATTTCAAGCATAAGAAAGTAATTCTTTAAGTAACACGAATGGCTGAAGCCATTTGTATATATTCTGTATGGCTTCCTCATAGTTCAACTATAGTCTTTATATGAATGGCTTAGCACTCTCTTTCCTGTCAATTCATTAGCAATTGTGGTGGCATTGGCATTAACTATACAGGACAGTCTTGCCCCATCCTCCATTGAAGTCCACTTCACGTCTTCCTATCCCCTCTTCTAAGGAAGGAGAGGGATTCTGCTTCCAAGCACTATCTCCTATACTGTAAAGGTTAAAGGAAATACACATTGGGCTATTTATGTCCAATAAGAGACTTTATTCTCTTGCTACATATACATTTTATATTTATATAGTTTCCTACATTTTATGTATTCAAGTAGAATATAAGTTCCTTGAGATCAGGGTCTGTTTTATTTTTGCATCTCTGATACCTAAAAAAATTCTGGAACTTGATACTTTTAGATATCTGTTGAATTTAATTCAGTCAATCAGTAAACATTTATTAAATACCTACTGTTGTTCATCCTTTCTTTCTAAGAGGACCAATGACATCAGAGGATGATATCTTGACTTGAGCGTGAATTGAATTAAAGTGAGGCAAAATTGTACAAAAGTCATCAGTCTCACTCTCTTTTCCTGATTCACTGAAGTCCAGTGGCAAGATGAAAGTCAGGAAGACTGATGAAGTCTTGGGTGGCAATGCGTGACCTTGGCATTGGTGTCTTCCATGTCTGACAAAGTTCTAATGATTCCACAGTGCCTGTTTTAGTTGCATTCATGGCTGTCAGAATAAATTGTTCACCTCTGCCCATTTTTCCAGAAGTCTTCACATACTTGAGGTAGACATCTTCCTAAATCACTGATGGGTTTGAAGCCTGTTGGCTACTGTCAGCCCAGTTTAGCTTATCTGCTGAGAAGGGTTATGCGAGTTTGGCTGCTACAGCTTCTTGGAGCCACCTACCCTGTGCCAGACAATGTGCTCAGTTCCGGGAATACAATGAAAAATAAGACAGTCTCTGCTCTCAAGAAGATAGCTCATAGTCTGAATTACTCAACTTACACAGGATAGATTATAGCCAGTTACTATTTATAAGAGATTGGCCCCATAAAGTATGTAGCAAGAACTTAATGAATTTACACATGAGTAGAAAATTTCTAGAGAGTGGAAGTGCAGGAAGTGGCATATTTTCCCTTCAAAATACCTTTGATCCAGATAGCTCAAGAGTACAAATTTAGTAACTACCATCTAGAAACCAAAGCTTGAATCTTTCAGTTTTATTTTCACAGAAAACTGTTTGGGGCAGGGATTAGAATAAACATAGCTTCATCTTTAGAGACACAGGAGAAATCTGGGTTAAAATCCAGCCTCTAACATTTATTAGCTGTGTGGCCATAGGCAAACAACTTAACTACTCTGAGCTTTTCTTTCTTTCTAAGAGAGAATGAATGTAAAATGTTTTGCTCTAGTGATATGCAAGTGTCAGATATTATTATCTTCTATTTCCTGTACAAAGAAGCATCACAAAATGTTGAATAGAGAGCCAACCTCGGAAGTTAGGAAACCTGAGTTCAAGTTCTGCCTCCACCTATGTGATCCTACACAAATGCCCTAGCCAGTTCTCTAAAACTTTTAAGTTAGAGAGCCAGTACTAATCTATATCTATAGTGTTTCTTTTTGGGGTAGTCCCTCTAACTGTGAAATTACAAGTCTTATTTTTTAAATCCCCTATAGATTTTTGCATTCCCATTTTTCTACAAAACCAATGCCCTTAGAATTTGCATTTGTTCACATGATTTTCTTTAATCTTAAGATCCTGCTTAGCTTTTCTCAATTCTAGACATTTTCTCAAGTAAGAATCTTCCCACTTTAGCCATCTAAAAATGCCTTTGGGCCCCACAAACTCTCATTAAGTTAATATTATTTGAATTAATACAACTTCCCCAAGTATCTCATTGGCCCCCTGCCGCAAACTTCTCTTTCCCAAGTGTTTGGTATAATGTAGTTTGATGAACCATTTGGGTTACTGGTGAATTGAACCCTGTTTCTGATTTATTTGTTCAAATGGCCTAATCTTCTCCTAGTTCTTACTCTTTCCACAGGCTCCCCAAGAGGACTTTATATTGTACACACTGTGTTGTGTGCTTCAGTCCAGAGTGTATAGCCTGCCTTCATTCCCATAGAAACAGTGAGAAAAGAAAGCATTTCTCTATGTTTTCATGATGGCATTGGGGAAACAGCACGAAATCACAAAGTCCACTGTAAGAGCACTATTTTCTCTTCCTGGCATTTTTTTCCTGAGGAAATTGCAGTCTCTTCATTTAACAATCATGTGGGACCACTTTCTGTTGATCCAGAGAAGTTTATAAGCAGAAAAGAAAGGCAAGGAAGGGAAAGGAAAGGCAAGTCTAATAAGTAAACATGCAGCATTATGAATTAAAGCCAGTATATTTATCTTTCGGCTCTATCGTCTGAAATTACTTTTAAAAATAATAAACTTTGTGGCTTGTATGAGTGCTTGACATGGTAGAAGTCTGAACTGAGATGCTATAGTTTACCTTTCCAGACAGTATTTTTAGCAAATAATTTGCTCTCACACAAAGCTTTTGAGAAGTAACCAATAAGACTTAGCTCCCTCAAAATTTAAATCCAACACCATTATGGTTGGCTTTTGAAAAATTTTTTTCTAGCTTCTTTTGACGCAAACAGATATGGGTCATAGGTTCTTCAGATTATAATAGGTTTCCTGCTGCAAAGTACCACACAATCAGGGAAAGCCATTATACTCCAGTAATATCATCAGTCAGTAATTTCTACCAAATACATTATTTTTTTTAGAATGAGTGTTCAGACATTATGGTTGTGACTCTGATTGCCCATTTGGAGGATTACCAGCTCATAGTGATGTAGAATAAGAAATGTGCAGAAATTTAGAGATCATCAAGTCTCACTGCCCTATTTTACAGATGGGACAGGAAAGGTTGAGTGGCATGCCCAAGGTAATACAGTTAGTAAGTGACTGGGACAGGATTTGAGTGCAGGTCATCCTGACTTCAAGTTCAAATGTGATCATTGCCCTTAGATTAACTATGCCTCTGTCATGGCAAAGGAAGTTGGGGTTGAGGGGAAGCTTACAGCTGGAAGGATGGAAGATAGTTTGAATTATCTGCAACCACCATCAATACCTCTACTTCCTCTGCTTTACTTCTGTACACAGTTGCCACACAATTTTGTTTCTGGAGAATATTATGAGAAAAAAGGGTACAAGCCATGACCAATATTTCAACGCAAGTACTTTCACTCCTGTCACCATGACAGAGAAGGGGAGAAAGCTGTATTTGACTCATGTGAAACGGCCATACTCCTAAGTATTAATAGATCACATTTTGAGAAAGATATTGACATAATGGAGCATTATATAAGATGGAAGAAGCTCTAAAAATATCTCACATTTTGAATAATTGTGGAAACTGATAATAATGCTATATCTGAAGAAAAAGCTAAGCTGTGGTCACTCCATTTTCAAATATTAGTGGTGCCCTATGAAAAAAGAATTAGAATAATTACATTTTCTCTAGAAGGATCATGGGATCATGTATTTAGGCCATAGAAGGAACCATAGTAATAATATTTTAGACAGCCAGACAGAGAAAGAGAGAGAGACAAAGACAAAAATAAATAAAGTATTTTTGTTTTTCAGTTGTTTTTAGTCATGTCTGACTCTTCATGATGCATTTTGGGGTTTTCTTGACAAGGTTACTGGAGTGCTTTGATGCTTCCTTCACCAGCTTATTTTACAGGTAAGGAACTGAGGCAAATGGGGTTAAGTAACTTGCTCAAGGGCACACAACTAGTAAGTGTCTGAGGCCAGATTCAAACTTGGGAAGATGAGCTTCCCTCACTGAAGGCCCAAAGTTCTATCCACTGCACCATCTAGTTGTTCCTCCATAGTAATCATTGAGTCCCACGCTATCATTTCACAGATGTGGAAACTGAGAACTACAGAAGTGAAGTAATTTACTCTGGTTCACACAGTAAGGAAATTTCTCTATTCCAGCACTGGAGACATATTGGCATGTGTACAAAGCCAGCACTTGGGGAGCTGCTCCGTTCCCCCTCTTCCCAGCACCAGAGCACATTTTTGCATGCCCTGACCTTCTGTCCAGCCACCCAAAGCAAATATTTCCTCCCTTGGCTCATTGGGGGTAAAGTAGGGGGCTCACGTCCAGCTTGAAATTGCACTCTAGGCATGCAAACTTGAAAACCTAATCCAACACTGCCAGTCTCCCACCTCCCTGTCTTCAAGTCTAACCCTTGATCCACTAAACCATGGGTGATCTAGGACCAGTGAATATAAACCAGATTCAAGCCAACTTCAAGAAAATACTTTTTCCAACTATTAAAATTAGATGGTTAAATGAGTTGTGTTGAGCCAGCTCTTCTGTGTGCCAAGAACAGAAGAAAAACCAAGAGAAGCACCGACACCTGCTTTGCCCATGAGGAAAGTGGAGTAAAATTATTGCCCAAAAAGCTGTACAACTTCATTCCAAATGCTTCATCCCCATAGATAAGGTAGAAAATCTCAGTTTCTTCCTGCTCTAAATTAATGAATTATTCTGAAGCCTGAAAATACGGAAGTTACTTCTCTGAAGTCCAAGACAAAGACCTGATTATAGAGAAAGAAGACACCTGAGGCTTTAAGCTCTCACTACTTTCTCTTTAAGGGTCGAGTGCATCATGTACTAGATAATTCATGCCTAGTTCTTTCCTTTGAGGGTTGCATTGGACTTTCTTCCATATTAGATATAAGGATGAGTATGGTCCTATGCTCTTTACAAAGGATGTTGTTTGAATCAAGGTTTTGCTTCTCTATTAACAATACAAAGCTCCCACTTCAATCCCTTCTCGTGACTTCTTGAAGACTATTTCTCCTGGACAAAGAGTAGCAAGAGAGAACAAATTATCATGCCTCCATTCCAAATAGTTACAGTACAACTCAGTGTCAATGTAGACTCCTAAATTTGAATGGCAGCCATGATTTTCCAAAAGCAGAATGATAGGGATGTAAGTGTGAGATAGCAGACAACAGTAGACATGTTTGTTGGTTATTCATATATACCATATTTATTTGCATAATTTCCCACACTTGAGAAAGATGTTTTACTACTAAGATAAGAGGCAAGGAATGAGGAGAACAAAGGTAACATTGAGGCTACAATGGTGAATACGGTTAGCAAACAAGCCAAGAGCACAAATTCCTACTTGATAGGTTGCTTTGCCTAACAAAAAAAGCAGCAGCCTTTGTCAGAATAGAGCCTCAGAAAGCTTGATAAGAGGAGTTGAAGAGATATGAAAATAGATTTAACTCTCTTTCATTTACTTTCAACAGAAAAGTTTTCATTCAACACTATTCACACATCAGTTGCTCATATTAACTCTTCAGAAGACCAGGACTTCAGCAACTGACAATCAGAAGAGCTGTCAAAGGAAAATTATGCAGAGAGAAAAAAAGTTTATGTATAGTCATCAAAATTTAGGGAGCTGGCAGAAATTCACAAGAAAGGAAAATGTAACAGTGAAAATAGTACTTCCATACATATAGTACGGCACTTTTATGTTTCTTGTCCCTTCCAAGCAAATGACTGATTTGAATTTTGAAGCATAAACTACTTCTAGCCTAATATTACCTTTCACCCAATACCTAAAATGCTTTAGAAACATTATTTCATAAATACCCAAGTCACTAGGGCGAGGTAATTATGATTGTAATTTTGCCCATTGAATTTCTCCCATGTCTGGAATATGCCTTCTCCTTACCTCTAGCTCTCAAAATCTTTGCCTTAATTCAAAATACTTCCAGATATCGCCTCCTATGGGAAGTATTTCACAATGCAACTGTTGTTCCTCTCAACTTCTAGAAATTATTTTGTATTAATTTATATAACCTGTGTATTTTCTTAACTGTTTAGGTTGGATGTAAACTTCCCAAAGGCAGGGGCTTGTTTTCTTTTGTATTTGTATCACTAGCACTTTGCATAAATTCAAATAGATCCATATTTTCACAAATGTGGACGTGCCTTCCAAAATTTCAGATCATAATTCATCAAAAACTTTCAATCTTCTAAAACTCTTCCACACACTGTCTTCTCTCTCTTTTGAGCCAAGTCTATATTTTGTTGAAGGTGAAAATTCTCTCGCATTAAATGTACTGCCTCCAACCATACTGCAAAGGAGTTTCACATTCTTGTTCAGTCCTCAGGTTCATAACCCATTTTAGTGATAACATATTCCTCTTGTACTCACCGCTTTCTGTATGGAGCCTAACCAATAAATCTAGGGGTGACCCAAATCTCTCCCAATCTTATCCAACTCTCACTACCAGACACCACAGTAGGAAAAAAGCCATTAGATTGAATGTGGATACAAGATAGATAGTATTTATGCATTTTTTCATAAAATTTTGTTAATTAAAAAACTAAAGTATTGAATCTATATACATAATTCCAAACTGGGATTGTAGTCTCTAGATACAGTTTGAATATTACATTCTTCTGTCTTTGAAAATTGCATTGACGGCACTAAACTTTCACTATAATCAGAAAACTTATCACAATAAAATACCCATTTCATATGTAAAGCAAAATTTTATGACATTAGAACATGTTTCATGAAAAATAACATTTAAGTGTCCTTTGTTTCATTTCCTTTTTTAATTTGTAAGCCTGGAGTTTCAAAATCCTGAAAAATTAATCAAATTCACATAATACCCATCCCTACCTATCTCTTGCTTCTTTCCTACAACTTTAAAATTGCTCTAATTTTATTCATTGCACCTTTACTAAATTTCTATTCCCACAGCCACTATCATAGTACAGATCCTTTTTTTTGGGGGGGGGGATTGGATATTACAATAGCCTCCTCACCAGAGTTCTTATTTCAAGCTTTCTCCCATTTTTGTATCACAAAACCAGTAGATTTCTTACTAAAATAAAACTTTGATCATGCCACTATCCAGTTTAAGAAAAATCCAATGACTCCACATTGACAACTTGAAAAAGATCTAACCTTCTTAATCTGGCTTTCACAGTCCTACCACATTCTGGCTTCAACCAACTACTAACTATTAATTCCCCACATCATTCTGTAACCTTAGCTGCTTTCTATGAGGCTTATCTAGAAAACTTGTTCTGCATGCAGAGTTCAGCACTGAGAAGGGTAGTTATCAAATGCTTCTGTTTATGCCCCTAGTTCAAAAGCACAATTCTCTAATAAATGGGCTGGAGATTGAACTCCTAGTCCTGCGGTCATAAAAATCACTCTCTGATGTTGTACTCTCGTCCCTCAAACCAAGGGATACCTGGCAAGATAAGGACAGGGTCATCCAAAGGTGTCTATGAGATATAATATTAAATTTATAAAATATATTCTTTAAAAGAAACTTTTAAAAAAACATGATTAAGCGGAACTAAGGTCAGGTGAGTCTCTCAGTACTCCTGCTACCAAAGTGAATGACTATGATAAAAATCCACAATTATACACGTACCTCCCAACTTGCCCACGAGACGTGGTCTTCAAGAAATGTACTGTAAATTTGACTGACAGTAGTTGCTTTCAGGGTCATACTGCTTCCATTGGAAAACTGCCATATCTCCCTTCTTCTCTCTTCCTGGAGACTCCCTAAAAAAAGAATGAGTGAAAAATTCTGCTTTTTGGCTTGAGTGATTGATTTTGGTTACTTCCCTCTCTTTCCAAACTAAGAAGAATGACAAAACCCAGAATTTGGGTTGCTTTTTTTTTTAATGGCCAACCAATGTCTTGCTAAAAGATGTTGTTATACACTCCTATACAAAATGATCTAAATTTTCCTTAAGTACACCTATGATATTCCTATATCCATGTATTTATGTACTACCTGAAATACCTTCTCCCATTTTTATTTCTTAAAATTCTACTATTTCTTTGAGATTTAATTCAAATGATGCTATTTCCATGGAAACTTTTTTGAATATTTTAACTGGACGTGATGATCTCCTGGACTTTATAACATGTATATAACTTGTATATTGCCTTACAGTTATATGTGTGCAGGGCTTATGTTCTCTACCTATATTAGTGTGAATGTGCCTTAAGATCTAATTCCATGTGTTAAATGGCTTTTTGTCTCTTATAGAGATCAAATGAGACTACATGATATAGTTGGAAGAATATTAGGTTTGTCATCAATGGACTTTGGTTTTAAATCCTGCTCTTATGATTAACTGAGTGACCTTGGATGAGTTATTTGACCATCCTGAACCTCTATTTACCAAACTGTAAGATGAATGGGTTAGAATAGATGATCTCTGAGATTCCTCTCAACTATAAATTCCTATGGGCCAAACTCAATGTATTATAGCTAGTAGGTACATTAAACAACTAAAAAATTCTCTGTTCTTAGAAAAACTTCTTTTTCCATTTTCTTATTTTGGAATGTAAGAAAGCAGGACAGAATACTGCCTGATGCACATACCCTAAGGCTTGTTCATCACTATTAAGTTACAAATCAATGCCATCTGTTATCCTTCTCTGATAGGTTCCTCTTGCCATTCCCTCCAGGATAATTGTTCACCTTTTCTTCTCTCCTTTGTTTCTTTTCGGTTCTTCCTGATGGAGAAATTTGAACTAATCTGGAGTTGTCTTTAAGTCACCACTTCCTATGTTATATGCTCAATATCAAATGGGTTTTGTGTCTTCAGATTCTTAACAATTACTGCCTTTCCAGTGAGTTTCCTTTATTTCTTCTGCTCACTCCTCTAAGATATCCCCAGAGGGCTGAACTACAATCAGTGGGTGGGAGCCTGAGAGAAAAATGTTTAATTTTTATGTAGAGAAAAATATCCAAATAACTAAAAAATGTCCCAAACTAGAATGGAAGCAATAATCTTGAAGCAAAAGCCCATTTGTCAGGAATTTGTAAAAGGAAATTTTGTTCAGGTATAAGTTGGTTCTATGAATTATTCTGTTCTGATATCCTCTTCCATAAGTCCTCCAGGTATTAGTCCTTTGATCCACCTTCACAAGGATATGTAGATGATAATGCAATAGCATTGGTACTGTTAGATCTGTCCAATTAGACCTGGCTCTCCTGGGAGGTCAAGGGCAGGACCTAAGGCATAAGACTGAAAAAGTCTTTCATGGCATCAATTCCAGTCTCACTGGTTGTAAAACTATGGATCCAACACTGGCTACCCAGCAGGTAAAGAAGAGCCTTGGAGCACTGGAGCTTAGAGTAGCAAGGGACTCAGCAGCAGCCAACATAACATTATGTCTATCAAGAGCCAGAAGCAAGATTTACATAATGTCTTAAATCAGCCAGAGCCAAAGATTCAAGAGCATAATAATGACTACCATTTATATCATTTTAAGGTTTTCAAAACACTTTATAAAACTTATTTCGCTTAATCCTCACAACACTATGAGGCAGATGCTATAATTATTCCAGTTTTATAGATGAGAAAACTGTGTTAAGTGACTTATCCAGACTGGCCTAGCTAGAAAGTGTCTGAGATCAGATTTGAACTCATCTTCCTGATTTCAGATCCAACACTCTATCCACTGTACCACCCACCTATCTTGTAGAATAGAAACAGATTTGGTTTCTCAGACCCAAAACAAAGGTCACCAAAAAAAAAACAGTAAAAGACAAAGTTTTTTAATTCAGAATTTGTAAGGTTTGGGCAGCTACATCAGAAAGACCTGAATTCAAATGCCAGCTTTACACACTTACTAGCTATGGAACACTGGGCAAACCATTTAACTTTGCTTGCCTCTGTTTCCTCATCTATAAAATGAGCTTGAAATGGCAAACCAGTTCAGCATCTTTGCCAAGAAAACCCCAAATGGGGTCACGAAGAGTTGGACATGACTGAAATGACTAAACAAGAATATAAACGTTGCCCTGTCTTCTGAACTCACTGATGCTTCACGCTGTAGGCAGATCTGACTCTTCTCCCCATCTTCCTGGGTGGGAGGTAGCAGCGGAGGCCAGTGGTAGCTATCCCACCCTTAATTCCAAAAACAAACTGATTGCCTGTGCATAAATCAGGCAATTTTAGCTAATGTGTAAGTTTTGATAGAATTCCACAGGTAATTGGGATGTAGCAACTTTCCATTCTGTGTTCTATAAGATCCATCTGTCTTGACATTATTCCAAAAAGCCAAGCTGCTTTCCTTTATTGAGAGGGGAGACAGAGTATACCAGGAGCTAAAATTAATTCTTTGCTTCCGTTTGCAAGAGACATCTCAAGTAGGACTCACCCTAAGAACATAGAGGATGAGGACAAGGCAGGGAGAATGCCTTTCCAGGACACTGCAATTTGCAAGGTAATCAGAAGATCCATTTAAATAAATGAGCCACTAAAAGGTCCAAAGGCTCCTATGAAATGGGATAACTCTTTTAATTCACAAACCACTGAGGTGCCTCCATTGATCACTTCAGCAACACTTGCCTCCTAAGGAACTGACAGTTTCGGCATGCTTAATCACAATCATGCATGCTGCTTTAGCAAGGCCACTCCTCCAGTAAAGTGGATTTTCTCAGCAACCAGTGTTTATTTTAATAGCAATCTTTGCTATATACTGTTCATCAAAATAAATTAATTTTGCTCTTTAATAAGACAAATGCCTTCTCCTTGCTTTCTAGCCCGAGCCAAACTGTCAAAAATCCCACTAGATCAGAACAGAGAACCTTGCCTATGGATTCACTGGTCTTTACCTTGAGCTGTCTCATGATCTGCTACAATACCCATTTGACAGCAAGATTAACTGGTCTACTCTCTGTCCTACTCTATGTCATCAGTAAAAAATGGCTAAAGGTCACTCAGTTGAAGTTCACATTAGAAAGAGAAAGAGAAGCAGTAAGAAGCAATCTTGTATTCCTTTCATCTCAGGACCCTTGGGCCAATTACCATTAATAGTCTGTGTTGTTATTTTCTCCCTTCTTTATCTGATGTAATAGTATGTTATAGCAAAAAAAAAAAGCAATGTAATTATAGCACTCTTTAAAAAATGAGGCCCCAGTTTCAAAATGCATGCTCCAAACAAAACAAGGCATTTATTTCATTCAATATATACCAGAGTTTGAATTTCACATTGAAAAAACTATTTTCTAAGCCGCCTGTGCAAGCTATGTAGAAATATACTTAGCTAGTCAGCTAAGATGTCTTCATTGTTTTCCCTTTCTTCCAGGAATAGAGAGGTGTCCAGCAAAGAAGCCTGAATTTCAGAAGGTCAAGATCGAACCTTGTCACCCTCGCTGAGCTTCTGGGACAGGTGATCAACAGTGAGTGATAGCATCTCATGAGACTTGCATGATCTGTGTCAGTCATTATCTTCTCTTATATTTCTTTGTTTCTAGGTGTTCCTTGTCTAACTGAGCAATCTATGCTTTTGCTATCATTGCCCATTAGCTCCTGGAGCAATTACTGTTTAACTGAGTTCAGATCCCACTCCTAATAATCACTGAATGATCATAGGCAAGTCATTTTTCTCATCTATAAAATAGCTGTTGAGAAGTACAAATGCATGTAAAATATTTTGCAATTTTCAAAGTCTCTCTAAATGTTCATTATGATAAGTCAATTGACCTGTGATCTCATCGAAGTGAATAATCCTTCTAGTAGTGCAGATCATAAGCCTTCAAGGGCTTCCTAGTCTGAGAATTTCAGACAAAATAGCACTTTCTTTTCAATTTATATTCTTAGTAAATTGCCTAGGACACTAAGATGTTAAGTGACTGGCTCAGGGTCACATAATCCTTAGATTGATTTGAACCCAGGTCTTTCTGATGAACAAAACAGCTCTCTATTATTTTGCTCATTCTTTCTTTGTCATTTGGATTAATGTTAATAATATTAAATAACATTATCCCAGTAATTGTTTCTTTGGATTTATTTCTTCAAGTTTCTAATCCTCCTGTATTAACTATCATCTACTGAATAGTTTGATACTATGTAGGCAAGAGATACTTAGAAGACTTTGTCAAATACTTTTCTCATATCTACCCATGTTATACTTTGGATGGCTCCATGATCTGCTTAAGCCTATTAACCTTGTTTAAAACAACAATAACAAAAAGTAATAAGATTAGTCTGGCAAGACCTTGTGGTAAGAGCATTATTCCAACTCCTGCTCCTATGAAAATTAGAGTAGATTCTTTTTCTTTAAAAGCTATATAGAGAGCAATTCTTGGCTTGGTTGGGTCAGGGGACTAAAGGCTCAGGTTGCTAGTGCCATCAGTTGCTAATTATCTGAGTAGAAAGCAGCCATGGGGGTTCAGGGCACTCTGTGATGCTTGTCTTGTCACAATGGGCAATTCAGGCAAAGATGCTTCACTAAGCTGAGTCAATTCAAGGTGTCTTTAATGCCTGTCCTTGTTGAATATCCTTTTCTTAGCTAAGGAAATCTTTTGTCAACCACTAAATGACCTATAAGTGTTTCATTTTGCTCCAGTATTAAACCTAATCTAAAGGGACCTGACCTGAGTCATTCCCTGCCCCTAAAAGACTTAATCATGATGAAGTCGTGCTGGCTTTAAATGACCATTGTACCAATATCTTTGCCAAGAAAAGCCCAAAAAGAGCCATGAAGCATCAGACCTGACTGAACAACAACATTGTACATCTTTCTATATGTTTGTAAGCCATCAATTTGATGATTCATTCTAGAATTTTTCCAGTTAATATTAAACTCACTGTCATGTAGTCTGTAACTCCAAAGGGTCATAAAATAAAATAATCAAACAAAAATCACTTCCCATTTTCAAAACCCCAGCATATTTTTCCATCTCATCTCACTCCCAATAATCTTTTAAAAATCATTGATAGTGTTAAGTAATGATATTCTCCTATTCTCCACAGAATGTAGTTCACCTTGGACCAGTCCCTTGAATTTACTGAAGGCAACTGTGCACTCTCCCACACTGTCTTAGGTCTCAATTCATTATTAACCATTTTTTTCCTCTTTCCCACCCAGGAAATAATTTTATTGGGAAAGAAAATCAAAGAAAAATAAGGATTAAGTACTTCTTCCTTTGATACGTCATCTAATATCATTGTTCACACCACCAAGAGTAGTGGTCCTATCCTTACTTTTATCTTTTATAGCTAAGAAAATATTTTCTCTAAATGTTCACAGTAAGATTTGACTATGTTAAGAAGCCAATCAAATTGTTCATAATGCCTATCATATTTCTAATTGAAGTTAACCTTTCCCTCACTTCATGGACACAATAAATTAGATAACAGTCCTTAATATTTTAGTGAATTTCACATATAGCAAGGGCTGGTAGATATTGTTGTAGAAGGTGAGAAGAAAATAAAACTGAAGAAATGTAAAGGAACAAGATTAGAAGACAGAAGTCAGGCCCCATACTGGACTTAATGTAAGGCAATCACACTGCCCAACTTCCCGCCAAATAAAAATAAAAATATCTACAACAATATTAGCATTCATGTTGCAAAGATGATAATCATGGCAAGAGCTTTAACATCCTATCACTTCCTCCCCAAATATTTCAAAATTTAAAAAGTACACAGAAAAAAAAGTCACATAATTAAAAATCTATGTATCTTTTTTAGACATTTGTTAGACCACATTTCCATAAAATTGTTTTGATATGTCAGAAAGTGAAGATAGCCATTTATTATTAAGCCCAAATTTTCCTTTTTATTTCATTCTTTTTCTGATCCTCACATTTTTCCAAAGCTGTCATTTAATAAATCCTTAATGAACAAATGAATAAAACCAATCTAATTCATTGGTATTAAAAGATTCATAATATAAAACTCCCTCTATCACTTCAGATCAGGACCTGTTCTACAACATACAGTCTTGGGGAATTTTCTAGGATACTACCACATTAATTACTAAATTCCATAGGATCACCTTACAAGTTTGCCATGAAAGGCAAGGTTTTCCTACCTCCAAGAATAACTCACTATCTTCTACTCCCTGCTGCCTTTTTCCCTAAAATTCTCTTCACTTAAAGCCCATTGCTTAGCCCTTAGTGCTCTTCTGCCTTAGAACCAACATATATTATTGCTTAAAAGCTGGAAGGTAAGGTTTTTTCTTTAAAAAATATGTTTTACCTAACTGAAGTGTTAGTCTGGAGGCTCAAAAAATATTATCATAGTGAAGGAGCTTTGAAAAGTACAAATCAGAGTCAAGAAGACCTGTATTCAAGTTTGACCTCAGACACCTCCTGGCTGTGTGACCTTAATATTAATACGAAGGAAGGAAGGAAGGAAGGAAGGAAGGAAGGAAGGAAGGAAGGAAGGAAAGAAGGAAGAAGGAAAGGAGGGAGGGAGGGAGGGAGGAAGGAAGGAAGGGGGGGAGGGAGGGAAGGAGGGAGGAAA
>NC_058132.1:520130995-520197071 GCF_016433145.1 Gracilinanus agilis
AAAAAAAAAATCATTGCAGAAAGTTTTGGCTAGAAAATGACCATGAAACTTTAGAAAGTCATGAGAACGGCTAGTCCTCAGAGCTCAACTCTATAATCATGGGCAACCAGCAACACTCAAAGAATAGTGAGGAGTTTAAAAGCTGATCATTTTCAAGTGGGATGCCAAAATACAGGTACTCTTCTCTTCAGGAATCCATGGAAGAAAAGGACTCTAGGAATTAGTCAAGTGGGCAGGCAGAAGCTCTTTCCAACTTGCTCTAAAAATGCTTTCCAATATCTTCTTTTAAAAGACTAATATCTCCTGAAAAGTTCAAGTTTGTCATTTTTAAAGAATTATTTTGATCACAAAAGTGTATTTCCACTCCTCTGTTATAGCTGTTGACATCTCTAGGTGATGTTTTTTAGCACTTGCAGAAAATGTCGCCACTTTTGTTAGCACTAACATATTTGAAATACAGTTTCCATATTTCTTTGTCTGTCTGTCTCTAGGTGTCCTAATCTGACTGGCATAGCTTATAAGAAAGTATTTGATAGTTTCTAGCGGCATTTTTATTTAAAGGATGGAAAGATTTAGGCAGGAGGATAGTAAAATTAGATGGATTCATACCTGGATTAATTAGCTGGACACCAAGAATAGGCATTAATTATTTTATGTCAATGACAATGATTATAGTTAAAATTATATATTATTTATATTATATACACATATAATTATATAGTAATTTAATTTAAAATTAAAATACATAAAAATGCTTTATAAATATTATTTCATTTTATCTTCACAAAAACCCATGGAGATAAGTTCTATTATTGTCCCCTTTTTACACAAAGGCACAAAATGGTTAAATGACTTGCCTTGAATCAAACATCAAGTATTTGAAGCTCAGGTATTCCTGATTCTGGACAGTATATATTAAGCTTTGTAGTAATGTGTGTATAATACATATACACACATAAGATATATACATATAATCTCTAACTTTCTGCTAATTTAATAAAACTACTATGTATGCCTAGCCTCTAATTTGTTGTTAATTTATTATAATGATTGAGAGAGCCTGGAAACATTCATGATAAAAATTTGGGCTGTTGTTTCTTTGTGTCTCTAGAAAAAAAAAGAACATGGGTCATGTTTTATGACTCCCAACTCTCCAGGTGGAAAAAAAAACATGCTATATTGGCCTCTACTTTATGCTTAATGAGCTATAGAAGAAGCAGTTCTTAGTGACAGCAATTCTCTTTTGTGCCAGGCTGTGAATCTTTACTTTTTCTACTTAGGAAAGACTTAGAGAGTCTATCTATAGGGACTTGAGAAGCAAATGAATATTGGAGTCTTAATAAAATTATTAACTATGACCATAAAAAAATGGTCATGTAGATGTAGTGCCAAGCCTAGAGTCAGGAAAAAGTCATCTCTGTGAGTTCTAATTTGGCCTTAGATACTTACTTGCTATATGACTTTGGGCAAGTTTAACCCTGTTTGCCACAATTTCTTTACCTGTAAAATGAGCCAGAAAAGGAAAAGGGAAATCACTGGTGATTGTCAAGAAAACATCGAATGGAGTCGCAAACTTTTGGATATGAATGAAAATGTTTACTTGAACAATTCCTGACTGCAAGTCAAATGTTCTATCCACTGCACCAGGTGTCAACTAGGTATCAATTTGGTGTTTTGATGTCAACTTAGAAGTCTTGAGCCAAAGACCTAGAGATCTATGCTTGCCTAGGTACTGTTTAACATTTTGGACAATAAATTAGTGAAGGCAAATATCAAAATCACAAATGGCACAAAATTGGTTAAGTTGGGATCATTAGATATCAACGGGCTAAATCTAATGAGATGAAATTCAAAAGCAAAAACTTTAAATTGTTTTATTTGGATTTGAAAACACAAATTCACAAGTACAATATAAGGAAAATAAGGTTTGAAATCAGTTTGTCTAAAAATGATATGGGTATATTAATGACTTGCAAGCTCTATATGAGTCAACAATGAGATTTTAAAATCAAAAAGGGTAATGCAATCTTGGGCCATGTTGAGAGTCAGCTTCCAGTAAAAAGGAGGTGATAGATTCAATAAGTGGAATTGTTACAGACCTGATTCTGACTAATCAGAAAAAATGAATTGCTGAATAAGGGAGCAAATGGGTAAATGACCATTCCACCTTGGAATTTGTGACAGAGAAGAGATAAAACAGCCATAGTCTGATCTATACCCTTAATTTTCGAAAAGCAACTTGCCAAAGTTTCAAGAGGAGGATAAATAGGATTCCCTGGACTAAATTTCTTCAGAAGGTGCCAGCTGAAGGCAGACGAATATCTCTTAAGAATGAAATTCTAAAGAAACAAATAGAAACAATTATGAAGAGAAAAGCAAGGGGAAAAGTATAAGGTAACCGATGTTGGAGCAGAGTGATCTCATTAACCAACTTACATTTTAGAAAGGTTAACATAGGTAGAAGAAAGAGCAAATAACAAAGGAGAAAAACAAATGCATGTCATGGTTTATCAAAAATTGTACAAAGAAGAATAAAAATTGGAATGAACTAAGGTAGGAGATATAGAAGATCAATAAAGAAAGCTAGGGATTGTTAGGAGAAAAAGAAGATAACCACCATTCAGGAGAGATAGACCATAGACAACAGAGAATGTAAAGAAGGAAGAACTACCCAATTCTACTTTTTTCTTCTGTTTTTCATCTAAGGCTAAATATTTTGAAGGGAAAGGATAGATTTAGATGGCCAAAATGGTATTAATCCCATAAGCAAGCAAAGTTTAAGTAAGAAAGGATTCTCAGGGATTTTGATGAACTCTGGTTACCAAATCCAGATGAATTGTTTCCAAGCAGGCTAAAAGAAGAAATAGTTATGTGTGCCCTATGTCCTATTCCTTCTTCAATATGTATTCTTAATTGTTGACTTTGCCAATTCATAGTAGGGATCTCATAATCCCACAGGATGGGGTCCATGATAGATAAAGTGAAAGTAGAGTTCTACCATTAAATAATCTATTCTCTCAGTCACCAGTTCCTCTTCTATCAGTTCTGTCATATATGCTCTGACTCTAAATTTAGAAGTCTTTCCAGGATTTCCTAAATTCCAAATTCAATTTTCTAGCTTGACCAAGCACCATCAGGTGGGATGTCGGGATGTCATAAAAATAATATGAAGCATGTTTTAGTTCTGGATCACATTCTTCCCTGTTTTTTCAAAGATCTTATCCCCTACCAAACACACACACACACACACACACACACACACACACACACACACACACAGAAATGTGCATGTCTGAACCCTCTCTTTTCCTCTGTACCTATGTCTGAAATAGGCACGACCATTAAAGTAGTCATCTGTTGCTAAAAACCCTGATACTGTGCGTTTCTTCTATCTTATTCCCCATGTCAAGGCAGTTGGTAAATTAGTGATGCCTAAAGCCCATCCATTCAAAGATGTACTGACAAACCTCTTAAATAAGCTGATTCTCTTGACTAAATTTCTCATCACATTTTATTTCTGAAGCATTTATGTAGAGTTTGCTCTAATGTCTTGAACTTCATGTTGTCATATTGTTAGAAAACAAGAGATGTGTTTTTGTCCAGGAGAGGACAAAATATAGAGTTAGGCAAAAAAAGAAAAATAACAGAATTTTCATATCATGGGTCTGTATGCTCAAATTTGATTCTTAGCATATCCTAGAATTAATTATTTAAAAGATAGTTAATAAACAGCCATAAAAGGGGAGGAGTTGATTACAAAGAGTCAAATTAGAATCAACAAAAAGTCATGGCAGATTAATATTCATTCCTTTATAACATTTCTAAACTAATGGATCAAAAGGAGGCTGTAAATAAAGCTAATCTAGTGGGTAGCAAAACATTTAATCAAGTTTTCTAGCCTATTCTTATGAGAAAAGGGAAAGATGTGATTACATAATCATTCATTTAGATGTAGCCAAGCAGGATTAAATGGCTGATCCAAAAAAGTAGTTATCAATATCATACTGTCAACTTGAAAGGATATCACCAGAAAAGAATCCCAGAGATTAGTGATTGACTCTGTAATTTTGACATCCTAATTAGCATCTTGAATATCATCATAGATAGAATTTTTTTTAAATTTTTCAGATAATGCAAAGTTAAAAGGAAGAAATAATCCCTATTTAGGATCAACAAAGATCTTGACAGGGTAGAATTCTGGAATGAATGTAAAGATTTAATAAGAATAAATAATAAATTTTTCACTAAGATTAAAAAAACACTTCTATAAGTGCAAGATGGAAGAAGGCATAATGAGAAATCAGTTTGCCTGAAAACCAATTATGCACTATAGTAGCCTATAGATCTAATTTGCAATAACAATGCTGTAACTAAAAAGAATAGCACAATATTGGAACACACGAAGAGGTAGAGTATACAGAAATAGACATGTAATGTAGAACCAGGGGACATCACTAATCTTTTGGTTTATTCAGACTTCCTCACTTTAGGAAATACTTTGATTAGGCAGAAAGAATTCAGAGGACAACTAGGAAGCCAAAGAGAATTGAGTTCATGACCTGTCCAACCAATTCAATCCAATAAACACTGAAATACATCTATTATATGCAAGGCACTGTGCTAAGTACAAGAAATACAAAGACAAAAGGTGGGGAGGAATCTATGTCTTTAATTAGTCTGTATTATGGCACAGAGTAGCCACTTAATAAATATGTGTTGACTAATGAATTCTAGTCGGGGGACAAAGGCATGTAAGAAATGGATATATAAATTTGATTACTGAAGGAGGGGGAAAGCATCAACACTTAGGGAAACCAGGAAATATTTCTCCCTTATAGTAAGAAATGGAATAAAAGCTGAATTTTAAAGGCAATTATATATTCTAAAAGGAGATGATAAGTACTGCATATTAGACAAATGGGACAATTTTTGAAAAACAAATTCATAGGATTTCCTATATGCCAAATTCAATTTTTCAGTTAGACTGAGAGCCATCAAGTGAGATGTCAGGATGTCATAAGAATAATACAGAGCATATTTCAGTTTGGGTCTCATTCCCATCTGTCTTTTCCATGACTTTGTCCCCCTACTATACACACACGCATAAGTGTGCAAGTCCAAAACCCCTCTTTTCCACTGGACATATATCTGAAGAAGGTATGACCATTACAATAATCATCCCTTGCCAAAAATTATGCTCTTTCTGATTTTATAGTCTTTCTCTACCTTTTGCCGATATCAAGGCAGTTTGCAAGCTCAGTTATGTCAAAAGCCTACCCACCTGGAAACATACTAACAAACTTCTCAAATGTGCTGATTTTGAAAAATTTGCAAAAATATAGATGCAGGAAATAAAATTGAGGGAATAGCAAGTAATCCAGTTTGACCATGAAGGGGAATAGAGGTAAGAGGAAGGCACTGAAATTTCCCAGACCAAAAGTGATATGGTCAAACTTTTGTTGAAGATTATTTTGGCTTCTGAGAGGAGAGTGGATAAGAAAGAAAAGCAATTGAAAACCAGGAGTACATGTGAAAAATTGGGCAATAATCTACACAAGACATACTGAGGGGCTGAAATATGACAATAGCTATAGAAGAGAGCAGAAAGGGATAGATGCAGAAAATGCTGTGATGATGGAATCAACAAGAATTGGCAAGATGAGAGTTAGTGAAGAATTAAGGAAATCAGCAAATTTATGACCTTTTTTGACTGGAAGGCTGATGGTGCCTTTAACATCAGTAACAGGGGAATTTGGAGGAAAGGGGAATCTAGAAGGAAAAGCACTGAGTTCCTTTTTAGACATGTCGAATTTGAGATATCAATAAAAAAACATATTTAGAGGTGTCCAATAGAGAGTTATTTATTTATATGGAATTGGAGCTTATTGGAGATATTTGAATATTGAGACATATATATATATATACCTAGCCCTTGAGTCATCATCTATTCCAAACTGATCATTGAACCCTTGGAGTTAGTTTCAAAAAAATAGAGAGAGAGGAGAGACAAGAATCTATTGAAAGAACTGGGAATATTTAGTCTAGAAAAAAAGATGGTTGAGTGAATAGAATTTAATGTTGTTCATTCATTTTAGTTGTGTCCATTTCTTTGTGACCAAAGAGTTCTAGGCAAAGATATTGAAATGGTTTGTCATTTCCTTCCCCAGCTCATTTTGCATATAAAGAAATTAAGGCAAATAGTTAAGTAACTTGCCAAGAGTCACACAACTAGAAAGTGTCTGAGGCTAGATTTGAACATGATTCTTTCTGATTTTAGACTCATTACTCTAACCACTGTAAAACCTAGTTGTCCATAATGAGATTGGGAGCAGACATAATAGTTTTCTTCAAACATTTGAAAATCTATCATGTTCAAGAAAAAGTAGACTGGTATTATTTGGACCCAAATAAACCCATTACTAACTAACAATGGTTAATAGAGAAAAATAAGCAGAGTTGGGTTTTTTGTGAAAAAAAAATAAAAACAAAAAACTTTGTAATTAGAACTTTCAAAAAATAAAATAGGCTACTGCTAGAGGGAGTAGATTCCCCTTCATTGAAGGCCTTCAAACAAATTCTATATGGCTGCTTCTTGAGTATATGGTAGAGGTTTTTTGGTTTTTTGCCTAGAAGGATTTGTTGTTATTTTTTTTAGATATCACTTGAACTAATTTGTCAGTGAGATCATTTACAAATCAGCAATTCTGTTCAACTGTGATTTCTTAGTGAATCTTAGGATTTTGAGATAAAAAGACTTGAAAGTCCAACTAGCCCCACTCTCTCATTTCATAGATGAGAAACTTAAGTCCATGAGAGGTGATATGACATGTCCAAAGTCACAAAAATAAACAGAATTTGAATCCAGGCTTCTGATTCCAAGTACAACTTGCTTCCTACTAGACTACATTGCATTTTCATAAAGTTGCCATATCCTTTGGAGAAGTCATTCACTCTATTTCAGTGTATGTGAACAAAATCATTCAATGTACGTGAACACTGATCCCAAAGATCTTTTGAGAAGTATTTCCAAGAAACAACAACCAAAAAAGAAGCAGAAATACCTCAGAAATCCTAAAAAACTCAAAGCTACTATCCTCTAAAGAAGTTTTTAATTTCAATCAAGAGAAAAAATTAACACCCAACAGAGTAAAGGAAAAAGTACATTAAATAAAGGTGCATATTGTCTATTTAATATTCAATTACATATTTGCATATTCTGCAAGTAATTGGCAACCCAACAACTAACAAGCATCCTGAGCAACACTTAAAACCCAGTTCACACTTTTATATAGAGCTATTACCATATCATTAAAATGTTAACATTAACACAGAAGCTCATATGAAAACACCTTACAGTAAATATATACTTGCATTTATACTCATCAAGAGTGTGATTGGTAATATGGAAGGATTAAAATATTTGCTATTTTAATCACATTAACATAAATGCTTTTGAAAGGTCTGCAGTCCAATGGGAGGCAGAATCTGTTTTCTATTATAGTGTGGGTAAATTTAACACAGCACTAGAAACACAGGAGCTGTGATTTATCAAAGATATTTCTCAGGAAGACCTCTGAGAATATCCTGCAAAAGTCTGTCTCTGGTGTGACTCTTCCCTTTCTAATCATGAGTTTCTACTCACCATCCTGAGCACTTCCATGATACCTCAGCTCTTCTAGCCCTCAGGAAACAGGGTCATAAACCTGATTAACTCCCACTCAGGAGGAAGTAACTTTATCCCCTATTCTTCTCAGGAAAATTCACATTTTTAAGAAAGAAGATATCACTTAGTCCAATGGAGTTACTACCTGTGATGCATTAGGTATTAAGCTGAGAATTAAGGGGACATATTTTTGGTCAGGCTGGTCTTTTTTGCTGCCCTCTATGTCACACCACTTCAGTGATTTTCTGACCCATCTTTGTTTAAGATCCTGGACAGTTTAATTACATTTCTGTCTCATTTCCTCTACTGTGATGACATGAACAGGATCAAAAATAATTGTAGACAAAGTTAGGAGACCTGAGATTAAGCCTGAGTTCTACCACTTACTTGTTGTGTGACCTTGGGCAAGTCAGCATTACATCCTTAGGCTTTGGTTTCTACTTTTATATAAGAATAAAATTGGATTTGACAATTTCTGAGATCTCTTTTAGCTCCAAAATTCTATGATTCTGAGAATAGTAAGACATTACTGTTCTTTGTCATTACAGGGACACACTAAAAGGACTGATAAGTTACTTTTGAAAAGCACATTTAGATGTTAATTTTTAAAGTGTAGGCTAATGGGACACCTAAGAATCAAATACTATCTCCACCCTGTTCAGACCATGGCTTTAGTCTTTCTGGTAAAACTATTGATTTTACTTAAAGTATAGGTTTTCACAAAAAGGCATTTACAGCAAATATTCCATTTACTAAATTGAAACCATATTATACAAAAATAGGTATTTTTTATTAAATCAGGAAGAAACTTAAAAGTATGTCTTTGATTATGGTTTTGCAAAAGTATAGGCATCGTTACCATAATTTCCATATTTGAACATGAAGCAAATGTACATTTTGACTTGTTAAAATGAACATCAGAAAACCCAAAGCAATTTAAATGCAGACATTCTCCTGCTCCCTTGTTATTACTTTGTAATTGAAAGGTCAGAGCAACAAGCATGAATACATTTCAAGTCTAATAAAACCATATAATATAATGTATGTCTTTTTTTTCTTAGCATCATTTTGGAAAATACACTCATTGTATTAAATTATTGCATTGAGAAATCCAAGTTGGTACTTTGCAGACTATATGCATAGCCATAAATTTTGAGCATTCATTTATTTGTCAAAATCAACAATGCTAAGACACAAGTAGAATCAATATGATTGTTCAGTTGACCAAAACATGCATGTTAAAGATGTACTATCTGCCCTCACATATAATAGCTACATAGAAATTTGGTAGAACATTGTACCTGCTTTCTGAAATACATTCTAACTGAGATAGGAAAAAGAGGAGCAAAATAACAAAAAAAAATTAAAAATAAACAAAAAAGTCATTTGTCATTGTATTGTTAAAGGACAATATTATTTGGTACAGACTAAAATTAGTGCAGGAATTCAGACAAGGGTTTGATAATATTGAGCAGAATTCATATACATAGACAAGGTAGAATTTTACCTGCACCTTGAAAGGTAATTCCAGTTTGGATAGACTAAAAGGAAAGGGAAATCTTATTTGAATTTTGTTTTTTGTCTGGCTCTTTTAAGTTCTATTTGCCTCCAAGGAGTGGAATAATGAATAGAAAACAGAATTTAAAATGGGGAGGCTTGGGTTCAAGTGCCACCTCTTATTTGTGTAACTGTAGCGAAGCCACTAAAGCTTTCAATGATGAGTATAAGACTGTAACTTCCAAAAAAGATGCTAACCTGCATTGGTCAAGGGAATTTTCTCACCCCATTTCCTATACAAATGAAGTCACAAATGCAGTTTCTATCTCTATCCTTCTTAACATTCAATATAATGTATAGAGTACCTAATAATCTGCTTATCAAATTGCCATGCTCATTAGCCAGATGGCTTTGTTTGGTCAATATCTAGATATTTTCCACTAGCCATTTAAGACTTCTCATTTTATCTTAAGAATTTCTGAAGAACAACTTCAATCATACTTTCCAAGCCAGAGAATGAAGACTTCTGCTATGAGTTAAAAAGATTAGAAAAAAACAAGAACAGTAACAACACAATATCCATTCATGGTGGCCTTGGTAGCATCACAAAGTTGACAAATGTAGGGAGTTGAATTTGTAGACATATGTCTGGTGGAGGTGTTCAAGCATATCTTGGAAAAGAAGTGAGAACTAATAAGCCACCAAGCTGATCTCATCCTAAATATACATTAACTTATGAGGTGTTAACAACATGGGAATTAACCTATGAAATAGCTGCTCATTTTATTAAGCTAAAAGCAGCAATATGTGTGAGTTGTTATTAACAGAAATATGAAGTTTCAGATGCCAAAAGATAATTAAATAACTACTGAAATTAGCTTTATGGAGAGGGCATGGCCTACTTAATAGCCTGACCCCTTTAAAGTTCAAAACACTGGGTCAAGAAGACAAATTTCAATCTAGGCTTTTCTACTACCATATTTGGTAGCATGGCAAACCAATGACTGTCTAAAAGTTTAAATTCTGGAAATTACATGGGAAACATTGAATTCTGGGGAACATAGCCCTGGGGTGCAATATTCTAACTACACAATGTGTTATTTTTTAAATGTATGTCACTTTTTTACACTATAGTGATTTTCTCTTATCCTCTGTATCTCTGACCCCTACCCCAACCCTGAAACTGTTCATTTCACCTTTTCACAGAAAAAGCATTTAAAGAGAGCCTGTCTGCATAATTACAGTATCTGACCATGTATCACACATTCCACTTTTTTTCATTCCCACTACTTTGTTGAAAGAAAAAAAAGGAGGTTTTTCTATCGGTTTTCTAAAATATAAATTATTCATAAAAATTGGAGTAAGTTTCTATTTAGTGGTGATATTTACATTATTATAATGTATTTAGTGTTCTCTTAGATCTGTTTTCTTCATATATCACTTCATAGAACTCTTTCCCTCTTGCTCTCCTTCTCACATTCATAATTTCCCATGGCATAAATATGGCAGGTAGGAGGATCTGAAGTCAGGAAGACTTATCTTTGTGAGTTCAGAGCTGACCTCAGATACTTACTAGATGTTACCCTAGGAAAGCCACTTAATCCTGTTTGCCTCAGTTTTCTCATCTGTAAAATGAGTTGGAGAAGGAAATGGTAAACTACTCCAATATCTTTGCTGAGAAAATGCTAAATGGAGTCACAAAGAATTCGATAAGACTGAATTGGCAGAACAACAATAAAAAGTTATAATTACTATAAAATTAATATGCTACAATTTTTTCAGACATTCCCCAAATGATGGACATTCATTTCATTTCCAGATTTTTTTTGCTGCAATGACTATTTTGTTACGCATATGTAATATTTGTTTGGATCATTAAACCACTTGGGGAATGACTGTATTAGTGAGGTCAGCAGGTCAAAGGACTTCTTACAGAAGTACACATTGATTTCCATAATAGTTAAACCAACATATAGCTCCTGAGATTATATGTCTACCTTCCTACTGACCCTACAACACTGGCTATCTGAATTTTGCATCATTTTTGCCAGTGTTAAGGGAATGAGGAGAAACATCAAAGTTGTTTTAATTTTTGTTTTTCATATCAGCGATTTGGAGTAATTTTTTGTACTACTGATTATTTGCATTTTGGCTTTTAAAACTATTATTTGTTCACCACTTAGCTATTGAGGATCTACTGTGAGCTCTTTGACCTTCAAACAGTCACAAATTCTATAACATGCTCATCATCATTAAGACATTTTAAAAGATCCTATTAATTGCCTTATTGCTGTTTCATGAACAAGGTACTCAATCCCTGGGTTCCAAATATTTTCTCTGTATATCGCCCAAATGTAGAATGATCCCCCTCCTCATCTCTACCTCCTGACTTCCTGGTTTCCTTTAAATACCAACTAAAAATTCACCTTTTGCGAAAACCCTTTCACAACCCCTTTTAATTCCAGTACCTTTCTCCTGTTCTTTCTTATTTATATTCTACCTATCTTATTTGTTCATACATAGCTGACTTTTGCCTGTACCATTTATATTTTGAGCCCCTCAAAGGAATGTACTATCTTTTACTTCCATATCTCCAACACTTCACACAGAGCCTGGTACATAGTAATGACTTATTAAATGCTCCTTTATTGATTGATTCTTCTATCTACTTTTCAACAAGCTGTTTTCCTGTGGGATGAGCATAGCTACAATTCAAATACTTTGGGGCAAGGAAAGGAAGCTTTTTAAAATTTATCATTGATCATATCTTACAAGATATTAAAGCCTGAGATGGTTGGGGGGAAGGATTCTTACAGACCCCACTCCTCTCATCAGTCAATAGAACAATTAATGTCCTGATGTTTTCACTGATGGAAGTTCAATAGAAAAACAACAATTTCAAAAAAAAAACCCTGAGAATTTCTTCTTGGCTATTTCACTCCATGAACTGCCTGGATACACATTTATATTCCTACAGAAATCTCTCCTCCAAGAGTAACATGGGTTAAACATTTGACCTAGGCTTCTTGTTTCACAAGAGATATGGCCTTGCACCTGGTCTAAAAATTGAAATCAAATAAAAATAATATGAGAACAAGAAACAAAACCACACATCAACTTTTAAAATTATGAGCAAATCATTTATTCGGTACATTTTTAGGAAAATGCTGATCTTAATGCCTTCACTTTTAAAAATCTGGATATGATTTTATGTAACATTTCTGGGGCAAAGTGCCAAATGTACAGAACTTTTAAAGATACTGTGAATGCTTGAGAAACCCAGAAAATGCAATCAGTTATAAAAATGGAAAAGTCATCAACATGAAATATCCAACAATTAACTCTTATATTTCATTGGCTTGTGGCCTTAATAATATTTCTTCAATAAATCTTGTTTATATTTAGTATAAACATTTACAGCCTATTGAAATTGGGTATCACTTCATTAACTTTGAAAAATGTATTGGAGTTAGGGAGGTGGGATGTCCAAAACTGTGATTTCATATATCTAGAGAATTTCCATTGAGTAATGACCTTCTACCAATGAGTTGCCCAGGGAAACTATATCAAATGCCCTATATTGTGTCTGGTACTTGTCAGAGGTAAAACTCAAAAATAGGTATCTCTAATTCTGAAATTTATGGTTCATTCCTAACTTAAAATACATGTTGATCTTTATGTGTTAAGAAATATAACTATTCTTTCCTATTAGTAATCACCCAATATGTAACACATTGGAAACCTTGTTGCTCTTATTTTACTCAGTCATCCTCCTTTAGGTCACCCCATGATTTAATTGGTCTCCTTTGAAAAAAAAAGGGGGCAACAGCCACAACCTTGTGTTTCACTTAACAGTGCCATTAGAGAGTAAAGGAAAAATAAAAAATCAAGCAAATCTACTCATTTTATTGGCTACTAGAACATCTATGGAGCATCCAGGTGGTGCATAGGCTTGGATGCTGGCCCTAGAGCCAGGTGAACCTAAATTCAAATTTAGCCTCAGATGCTTACTAGCTGTGTAACCTTCCTCACCTTAAAAAAAACTATCTGGAAAAGGAAATTATAAATTTTTCCAGAATTTTTACCAAAAAAACCTCAAATGGGGTCACAAAGGGTCAAACTAATTAACTAAACAACAAAAACAGAGCACTTTAATGTAATATGAGGTAAATTTTATTTCCCAATATGAAATTCATAAATTCTTTGCATTATCTTTGCATTTCAATAATTCACTTTATTCCAACAAATCACTTCCAAATTTGAGAGTTGGAAATAAATAAAATAAGAATTCTGATCAATACAATAACCAACAATGACTTTAAGGGTCAAAGATAAATCAGGAAACCCACCTCTGAACAGAGGAGTAACAAACTCCAGATGCAGAATGAGACATGCATTTTTTAACATGGCCAATGTGGGAACTTTTTTTATTTGACTTTGCATATTTGTTAGGATAGATATATACATTCTACTCTACTCAAATCTAGTTAATTTCTAAATTCTATAATTTTCAAGTACCTATTCATTGAAATGATTACTTTGTGAAATACAGTTGTTGTTCAGTCCTGTTTGACTTTTTGTCACCCCATTTGGGGTTTTCTTGGCAAAGATACTGGAGAGATTTGCCATTTCCTTCTCCAACTAATTTTCCAGATGAGGAACCGAGGCAAACAGGGTTAAGTGCCTAGCCCAGGGTCACACAACTAGTGTCTGAGGCCAGATTTGAATGACGGCAAATAAATTTTCCCGATTTAAGTTCCCATAATCTATCCACTATGCCACCTACCTGCCCCTTGAGAAACAATACTATCACTGCAAAGACTAGAACAAAAGACAATCCTTACAATGTTATTTCACCATAAAATTAGGAAGAAAAAAGAAAGGAAATCTATTTAATAACCCTCCTTGTTGTTTTTCCTTCCTAAATACAAACATGTGTTTGTGTGTGTAAAAAATAACTACTTTTCCCTAAAACAATGTAACATGCCTGCATCATAGAAGAAAGTTGGTAAGATCCTTTCTTTTGCTATTATTATAAACAATTCAGGTAACAGGAATTAATTATCTTTGAATGTTTGATATAATTTATTTGTGAATTTAACTTTCTCTGGAGTTGCTCCATGCTTTAGAGTTTCATTTATTATTTATTCAGTTTCTTCCCCTGAAAAAAGGACTGTTTAAAGGCTATTTTTCTTGTTCTTTTAATTTAGATACTTTAGTTTTGAAAATATTCATTATTTCAATTAATTCATTGGTTTTGTTGGCATAAAATTTGGCAAAAAAGCTTCCAATAGTATTTATTTTTTAAACCCTTACTTTCCAGCTAAGAATTAATACTGTGTATTGGTCCCAAGAAAGAAGAGTGGTAAGGACTAGGCAATGAGGGTTAAATGATTTGCCTAGGGTCACACAGCTAAGAAGTGTGTGAGGTCAAATTTGAACCTAGGACCTCCCATCTCTAGGTCTCAATCCACTGAGCCACCCAGCTGTCCCTTCCAATAGTATTTATTTTTCAATTTGTTATGAATTTTTCTTTTTTCATTTTTGATATCAGTAATTTTGTTTCCTCTGTTTAAAAAAAATTAAAGCAGCTGATGGTTTGTCTAATTTCATATATTTCAACTTTTTTCTAAAATGTTTTATTAATACAATTATTTATTAATTCTGTTTCTATTTTCAATTTTGTTCATTTCTTTTATAAATTTTAGGTTTCCATCTTGGTTTTTTTTAATTAGTAGGTTTTCTAGTGTTTTTAGTCATAAGAATTCATTGTTCCATTTTTTCTCTTTTTTGGCAACAAAAGATTTTAGCTATTAAAATTTTCTCCAAAGAACGGCTTTGACTCCATCTGAAATTTTTTGGAGTTTTATCACAGTCCTGTCATTATCTTAATGAAAATTTCTATGATTGCTATAATTTGTCCTTTGATCCAAAATTTATTGTTGTTTAATTAATAAAAATTAATTTAATTTCTATAAATTTAATTTCTTTGTGACCAATGAAGGATGCACATAATATTTCTGTTTTCTATATTTATTTATGAGATTATGTACTTATATATGATCAGTTTTTGTAAAGATGCCATAAACAACTATTTATATATCTATATAGATATAGATATATATATTCCTTTCTATTTCTATTTAATAATCACCAGAGCTATATCATATCTAATTTTTTTCTAAAATTCTATTAAGGTCATTGACTTCTTTTTTGTTGTTGTTAGATTTATCCAGGGCTGTTAGGATAAGTCTCTTACTATAATAGTTTTATTTTATATATATGCATTTTATGTATATGTATATATTATTATGTATATATATTTGTCAAGTTTGTTTTTCTTTTCTTTCCAATGAGTAGAGAGTATGTGAGAAAGAAAATGATATTAATAATATTAATTTGAAATAAATATAAAGGCAAGGATGGTACAGATGTGAAATGTTGCATGCCCTTTCAGATGAGGTCACTATAGTAATAGTTTTAACTATTTTACTTTGTTACAAGAGACTTCTCATTAAGTGAGAGTAATCTGTTTATATAATGTGAAAAGAAAAATCATCAATAAAAATTTTAGAAAAAAATGAAGTATTTTATCATTCTTTATGATTTATTATATATTATTACTTCATATCATGTCATATTATGCTTTATCATGTCAAGTTATTATATGTTTTCTTATGTATGATGGGATAAAAAAAGGTGTTTTCCAGTTGTGGTTTTTAAATTATCTATGCTTTTTAATCATTTTATCCCTTTCACTCACTTCTAAAATTGAGAGTTGGAAATAAATGGCACAAGAACTCTGATAGATATGTTATACATTTATGTATTTATGCATGTATGCACATATACATATAGGTCATTTTAAATTATAGTCTCCCTAGGAACCAGAATAAGAAAAATCTCTGTCTTCCTAAAGGTGTCAACCCAGATGCAACCCTGAAATTTGTGGGGAAGAGTAAGAGGGTAGCTCTTGAGTTTAAAGGCAGATAACTATTCAACAGGAATGTCTGAAACCCAAATGGTCCAAATATGGTTCATATTTCCTTTAATATCCACTAAACTCCTAGGTAATTGCTACCCTTCTGTTTCTCAGTGGACTTTAAAGAATAGGCATGAAATATGGTCTTTGTGGTTTGTTTTTATTAAATGAAACTTCCACCTTAAAATCTTAATTCTCTATCTTCTACCTATCCCTCATATTATGTAACAAAAAAAGTAAATGTGTGTATATGCACATGTGCATATATACAGGTATATAAATGTTTGTGAATATATATTTAAATTGTGATGAATTACATGTCAATTGTATAGGTTCTTACTAATAGTCTACCAAGCTGAGCATCAGAACTTGTCAACAAAAAGTGCCTCTTGCATGTGTGATTAATAACAAAAAAGGGTGATATTTTAAGACTTAATTTTTCACCCAAATTCTCAGTGTTAAACTATAATCTGCATCACAAAAATGATCGATATTCTTAATCAGAAGTACTAGGGTTCTCATTAAGTTCTCATTAAACTTCTACACCTTAGGTATAACCTTGAGAAGTACATTAGACACTAATGAGTATATTCTCTCATTGCACGCATATAACTCTTATTAATGATAATGGCACCTGCATGCATGCAAGTAAGCAGAAAATACACAGATTAACTATAAAGGTAATGCTAAGAAATAATTTTAGTACAAACTAAATTTAAAATGATTTTTGATAAGATAACAAATTAAGATTATTTCTAAAAATAGAAAAATTCCATAAAAGAAAAATCTGGAGATTTCAAAATATTTTAATATTATAAAATGCATACGAGAAAGCAGTTTTGCAGAGAAATGGTCATGCTAATGTTTGTACTAAGAATTATTAATATAACAAGTCTTCTATAAAATTGATTCTTAGTTTTTAACAGTAATGTTATTGGAAAAGATATTGTTCGATAATCAGTTTTGTTTGTTCTAGTGGTTTTTGATTTGTGTTGATTTTTTTGTCTTATTTTATTGAATTTCTACACTCAGGAATTCATTGGAGTGATGGTTTTATGGGTCAAAGAGGAAATATGCTGTCCTAGGCAAGGCAATAGTAGTCAGAAGTCATGGGTTCTGATTTTTGTTCTGTTGCATCTTGCTGGACCTTGTCAATTCCCTTTAACTCTCTGGATCTCAGTTACCTTTTCTGCTATAGGAGAGATTTGCACTAGACAAAATCTGGGATTCTTTCTAGTTAAGAAAAATTATTTGATCCTATAAGTAAAACTGTAGGGTTTCATTTGGCAAAATGCCTTCTAGTCTTTTTTCCTGAGATTTCAAACATGACTAAATACACTAGATAAATAAATTATCTTTATGTGGTAGAAGAAACAAACTTGTTCTGCTTAGCCTTAGAGAATCCTACTAAGACTAATGTGGGTAAAAAATAAAGAAATGCCGATTTAAGGTTAATGTCCAATAAAAAGAAATACTTCCTAATACTTACTATTGGAGGCCAAAGGTAGAATAAGAAGCCTTCATGCTTTCTCAGACCCTGGGGGAAAAAAAGTCTTTAAAGAGAGAAAAGATGAGTGTAGTGGAAGATAAATTTCTTGAGGGCAGGACCTGAGTACCATTTTTTTCTAAAAATCTCTATAGCTATAGGACCAAAATGCTCTGTACAAAACAGTTGCTTAATACATTTTTATATTAATTGAAAAGTTGTATTTATTAGCTAGGCAAGAAATAAATAAAACAACCTCTGAAATTTTCTCTAATTCTAAGATTGTATTGTTTAAAGATTCCAGAAAATCAATATCAAGCCTATTTTTTAAAAAAACTGAACATTAATGGATATTTCAAGATTCCTCTGAATAACTAGAAATTAACTGCCTACCAAGATCTTCTTTCTCTATTTTTAAGACCATTTCTTCTTGTATCTTCCTTGAATGTGAAGAATAGAAGGTTACAGACTTCTTAATAGCCCTTTATCTATGTAAATAGATTCTGTAATGTGAAAAATAATTTAAGAGATTATCTCCTGGTCCAGATTATAAAACTGAGTTGTCACCTTTTAAGAAAACTCTATATACAAATTGACAGAAGAGACTTGAAAGTGAGCAGTAGTCAAGAACATCCTTGCGGAAAATGAATACCTTCTAATTTTTGTAACATTTCTAAGAACTTTGCATTGTTTAAGTCAGTAGGATTGCATTGTTCTGTTATCATCATTAAAGAAAAGACTTTCCTTCTTGGGTCTCTGGCCCTACCAAGAAATACAAAATGTTTGGGGAAGTCACAAGCTAATAAAGGCCTTTCCTTCAGTACATCAATGGGAACTGACAAGAAAATAAATCTACATAAGATTTCTTCTTGAAAGAAGGTATTTCCTCATTTTACATTTCTGCCCCTGTAAATAATACAAGGATAAAATGTTTCATTGCCTTTACTAAGAACTTCAACCAGCTATTCAATTTTCAAAAGTGAGATGTCCTGTTTTGGACTATCATTAAGAAATTCATAGCCCAGGCCATTGCCACACTTGCCACAAAACAGATTTAAGGCTTCTGGCAACAGATACTCTGGATGTTTTGATACCCACTCAGTGTGTGCTGGATTTGTAATGGCTGGCCATAAAGAGGAATGTTAATACTTTGAATTATTAGAAAAGAACTCATTGCTACACTTGGCATATACATAGATGTCTGGCTCAATGGAAAACCTCCCCACTAGAAGAGAGGCAAAAGGACATGGTGAGAGCAGCAATGTTGACTCTGGCTCCAAAAGTGAAGAAGTTACACTATTAACCAGGCCAATGTTTTCTTTAAAACATTATACTTTTATACCACTAAAGTTTGGTAAATCACATATTCCTTGAAGCCTAGAATAAATGGATTACAACAAAATTGTCTATAAATTGAATTTCTGTAAAATAAACATTATTTTCTCACAGGCCTTCATTGCAAAATTGGAGATTAATTCCTATGGAATAAAAACCTTCAAAGAGTTGGGTCAGTGGGATGATCAGCCTCAGGCAGATTAGTGAACTAGAGTCTAAGAAAAATGCTATTTCTGCTAAGAGTTATATGCTTTACTTAAGAGATCATTTTTTTCTTTGTAGAATTTTCCCAACTCTATGGTTTCCTGTAAACCTCCCCCAGGCCCTGGGATTACTCCCCTGACTAGAAATAATAATACTTTACATATGATGTTTTGCAAATTGCTTTTCTCCCCAAATTCCTCTTGGGTAAAGCAGTTGAAGCATCATCGTTTTCTTGTCCTTTATAGATGTGAGAACTGAGATGCAGAGAAATCAGGTGACTCACTCAAGATCATACAGTTCCTTCCTGTATATGTTAGGACTCAAACCCACATTTGCCAAGTCCAGTATTCTTTCCACTACCCCATGCTTCTACTAACAGACCAAGCTCCCTAAATCCGTGTTCATACTATGCGGGACCAGTTCCCCCACCTTCTTATTGTCTGAGAGTATTGGACTACAGTGTGAAACATGACCAGTAGGTGCTGCTGTCTGACAATGTACAATAAAACTCTTGGCTATCTAGAAAGCCCAGTGACTTAGCCCTACTGGATAGCCAAAGTTTCTGGACAGTCAAATGTCTGGTCCCTCAAGCATTATTTTTAATAGGATATTTTCAAAAGATATAACAAGCATGCAAAAATAGCATACTCTACATAATTTGATCTCTTCTTGGTAATTGGGGATCATTAGTAAGTATGTCAATTTTACAGTGATTTGCTTAGAAACAATTAAGGATTGTAGAATTTTTGCCTGACACCAAATAAACCCTCACCTTAATGTTTTTAGCACCCACTCTGTATATGTGTATTTCTGTGCATCTGACTGTCAGGGCTCCTCTAGAGTATTATACTTTTTTTCTATTCTTACATAAGGTTGAAAAGCAAGATAACTTAGATTGTTAGAATTATTTATAAATGTAAGAATAAGATTCTTCTTGAATAAAACATGTGGACTTGGTCACACAAATTTTGCCTGGTCAGAGATCTTCCTTGCTTTTTTCTAAACTCTAGCCAATGTTCTCCCTAGATGAGATGGTCATCAACTTTACTTATTTGTAGGTCAGCTGTTATTCAGCTTTACATCAAAGACTCACACTCTAAAAGTAGTAGATATGACCTTGGGACTACATTTTCCATAGTGCATTGGTGCCCAGCATTCTTAGCTCATTGGAAGAAATGTTCAGGGTCATTATGGAACCAACAATGCTTTGGCTTTTCATACTGTACCTTGTTATCCCCAGAAGAGGACTATGATTAGGACAAAGTGTGCCTGGATGCAAGAGATTCAAAAAGAGGTGTTGCCAAACCTAGAGAATGGCCCTAAAGAGCACAGAAGAGGAATGATGCAGATTTCTATTGGAGCAGGATGATAAAAGAAAAGGGCTAAAAGAAGAATATAGACATGACAACTCCAAAGCCAGAATTCTTGAATGGATCCAAATGTTTCTAGAGCATTGGCAAGATAACAACTTTCCACAAAACATCAGCTGCTCTTCAGCCTGTTCCAAGAGAATTCAGAGTAAAATATTTCAGGAGACAAATGCACTGCAGCCTAATTATTTAATACTGAGACTATAAGGTCTATAGTGCCTACATCCTCCCACTGTGCCAGAGAATCAGATGAATTTTAGGGAATTGTCAAAAGAATCATTGACAGAACTGACAGGTCAACTTCTAATCTACCTGATTAAAAACAGTAATATTTCTTTCAATCATAATTGGACAAACTTACCATGGCTTAAGTTGTGTTTACTAGGGCACCTAGGTTGTACAGTGAATAGAGAACCATCCTAGAACCAGGAAGAACTGAGTTCAAATCCAGCCTCAGACACTTACTAGTTCTATGAGGCTACAAAGTCACTTAATCCTGTTTGCCTTAGTTTCCTCAGCTGTAAAATGAGCAGGAAAAGAAAACGGCAAAGTTCTCCAGTATCTTTGCTAAGAAAACCCTAAATGAGGTCACAAAGGGTCTGATACAACTGAAATGACTGAACAGCAACATGGCTTTAGGTAACAAAAAGGACAATATTGTCAGCTATGCTGTCAGATTGTCAGCTATGCTGTCAGATTGTCAGCTGTCACTTTATGCACATATATGTACAGTTAGACACAGACACACACTAGTTCTAATTTCTAGAATCAATTTGCTAGTTTTCAAAATATCTTCTCATTATCTGCCATAACAACTTCAGGATATATAAGCTTTAGGACCAACTTTGGTTCTTCTAGTTCTTCATCTCCAGAAAATATGATTGAAGAAGATTATTTTTTTATGGATTATCTAGGGATAATTGATGAAACAAAAGAGGAAGTATATATAAGTCAGACCAGATGGGCATTGAGGTCCTTTCCAGCTCTCAAGTTCTGTGATTCCATGAAACCATCTGATAAAATTCACTTATCATCACAACTTAAATGGCACTCCTGAGATTCATCTACACATATATTTTAGCTAAGGATTGTACATTATTGAATATTGACTATTTGGCCTTTTACTAAATCTATTCCAAAGATATATTCCCTAAATCATGATGGAAAATATAACTCTGTTGGGATAGATACAAAGTGTGTTCTGTCCCATCCTTGAAAGAAAGAAAGGAAGAAAGAAAGAAAGAAAGGAAGAAAGAAAGAAAGAAAGAAAGAAAGAAAGAAAGAAAGAAAGGAAGGAAGGAAGGAAGGAAGGAAGGAAGGAAGGAAGGAAGAAAGAAAGAAAGAAAGAAATGCTCTTGCCTATTAAATTATAGAACAATCAACCTTTAAGATATTTCTCAAATTATTATTAACTTTCTCCTCATTAAAAACAGAGCTGAGATTACCAAAATATTACCTGGTGTAAGGAGCAAATTGAATCAAAGAGATCTTTCACACCTACTGACTGTTAAACCATCTCATCAGGAAAATGGCTGAGAATAATTTTTAACTATTTTTAGGGTTCATCTATCTGCCATCCTTTGCTTCATTAAGTATAAACCATTGAAGGGCCAAATTGTATCACCTCGGCTTAGATCCTGGACCATAAATGTTTCCTCAGAGCCTGTGTCAAATCACTACTGAAAAATCCAAGTATTCAGGAAGAGTCTCACAACAGATGTAATGCCAATGTAATAGCCTTCTAATGCTTCCCAGTGCAATAATTCTTCATGCTTCAAATCCCTCCTCACTGCAATCTGTCCTCCATACAACTGTGAAAGTGTTTTCCTAAAGCACAGGTCTGACCAAAGCATTCCCCTCTTTAATAAACTCCCATGGTTCCCTTTACCTCTATAATAAAATCTAAACTCTTCTGTTTGGCATTTAAATCTCTTCGCGTCTAAACCCAACCAATCTTCCCAGCTTCATTTACTATCCCTCCCTTGTATGTACTCTGTAACCAGATTGGCCTTCTTCTTATTTTTTATGCATGCTACTCCCACCTTCCTTCTTTGTAATTTTTATTTGACTATACCCCAAGTTTAGAATGTCTTTCTGCTACCCCTCTGTCTCTTAAAAATCTTAAATTCCTTCTAAGCTTAGCTCAACCTTAAACCTTAAGCTCAACTTTAAACTCCTACATCAAGACTTTCCTGAACTCCCCAATTTCTAGGAAAATCCAGTAAACAAAATCATCTTGTATTTTGTATAGAGTTATATGTGCAATGAATAATAATAACTATAATTTAAAATGTTCTTCAAGGTTTGTGAAGCCTTTTATATGTTATCTCATTTGATTCTCTTAATCAATCCTTTGAAGTATGCACTATTATTATTACCATTTTGTAGTTGATGAAACTAAAGTCTGAGATAGGTTAAGTGATATGTCCTGGGTCCTACAGATACTAAGTGCCTTAGACAGAATGTGAATTCAGGTTTCACTAACTCCATTTCCATCTTTCTATTCCATAATTCCACCTAGCTGTCTCCTCTAATAGAGAGTAATCACCTTGAGGGAGAAGCCCGTTTCATTTTGCCTTTGTTTTCCCACTGCCCAAAATAGTACTAGGCCCTTGGTCGATGCTGAATAAATGTTTGCTGGTTGATTGATGTGAGAAAGAGTAGTTTGGCATCAATTAAACCATAATTTAATTGGATTTCTCCAAAATTCAAATTATCAGCCTTAAATAATCCCACCCCACCAAGAGATTCATTTGGATCTAATAGGATACCTTCCACAGCAAAATCAACCTTAATACCCAAGAGGAAGCAGCTCTTCTTAATTTTATCAATAATCTAGCCATTAAAAGTTCTTTCATGAAAAAAGAAGTCCATCTGCTCATGTCTACCTTAAACACTTATCATGCTAAATTCATCTTTTTCCATGTGCTATGAGATGTAAATGTCTCAAAAAAAGGACTAATACATTTGCATAAGGATATATAAGACTAATGGGATGGAGTAGGGGATAGGATATTCACCCTGCCACAGGGGTTCCTATTGTCCATGCTTATGCTATTTATTGGTCTGTCTAAGAATGCAAGTCCAGCTAAGACTCTCAACATAGAATAACAACTTCTTCTCCACTGTATCCAGTTGGTAAAGTATAAAGTTCTATCCCTAATTAACCTATATACTATACCATGTAAGTGGTCTTTTTGCTGTTCCCCACACTTGATCTTCAGTCTCTATGCCTTTGCATTGGCTATCCCCTAGGCCTAAATTAATTTTTTTTCCAACTTGGCCTCATAAAATCCCTTACTTCAAGTTGTAACTCATACCTTATTTTCTATAAGAAGCCTTTTCTGTTATTTCCAGTTGCTTCTGTGCTTTCCCACAAAAGTATATTAGATTACTCCGATTGCAGGCTACTCTCTCATTTGGACAGCTGTAGTATTGGGTCAGATTGACAGAAAGTAGCTGACTGCTGGTTCTTCTAGTTTAGTGGAGGAACCTTAAGAGGCTATAATTTCTAACATTATGGATTGTGGGCCCTCACCAGTGTGCTTTCTTTTGTTTTTTAGTAAATTTTAACTGATATTTTTCTTACATATTGCCAAAATTTTCTCCCCATTTCCAATCAGAACCAGGTGAACTCCATTAGCTTTTAGAAATGGGATTTTCTGAAAAAGATTAGCAAAAAAACCCAAACTGGGTGTGTTTCTCCTTGCACACACAAGGTATCTATGGAAAGGAAGTTCAAAAAGGAACATTTGTAGTTAAAGGGTAACTTCCTACTCCTTGAACAGAAAGTCCTTTTCTATTTTTAATGATTTGTCATGAAATTCCCCATGGGTATAGCTCTTTCTTGAGCTCTGAATACTGGTGCCTTTACGAGTCCATTGTTTGCCTTTGTCTTCTAAGCCTGAGAGACCATTTCTACTACCATCTGCAAGTGATTCACCTGTGGCCAGCTTCTATTTGTCAATCCTCCTATCTCTGGAGACTTCTTCTCCTGACTCAGGTTTCCAGGACGATTTCTGAGGGCTTTTCTGGTTCTTTCTTACTCAAACAGTTGTCTAGTAAATACGTTCTCAGAATATTCCTTTTTCTATGATCAGAACTGAATAAACATGAAAGAAGTAGAGATAGTGTGTGCTCATGGATAGACAGTCCCTAACAGACATTAAAGAAGTCCTTCCACCCAAGCAACTCACAGCAGTTTGTATTCCCTTCCACTCCAAGGGAAAAAAAGAGCTGGAGATTGGCAGGTTGTCCCTTTTCTGAGGGAACTCAGTTCTGGCTCAGCAACTCATGAGCCATCAGTTCATCATAGGCAATTAGAAACTTTTACATCATCACAAAGTGCCAGCCCCTCAGTTATATACATGGCTGGGAATGGGTCTCTACAGATCCTCATATTTCATCATAAGTAAGTGGAGAATATCTGTATATGCTTTGCATAGCCATACGAAAGACAAATTTGAGCATATTCTAAAGAATGGATCTTCATTAACTAGTTTTCTCATTCCATTTATATTTATTTTAAATACAGATACACATGTTATTTCCTGCCATAGAATTATTACTCCTTAAAACTAAGGACTGTTTCATTGTCATCTTTATATATCAAATACTTAGCCTGGAACTTAGTAGAAATTTAATAAATGCTTATTGTTTGAATTATTGATTAACTTTTGGGAGGCAGAATTAAACTTAATGCATAATTATAAGTTATTAATTCATCTTTAGGGCTTGATGAGAGCTCTCTGTGCTTCCTTTCAGTGGTCTTTATCACACTTTTTAAAAAGAATCTCCATTTGTGTCAATTTTCAAAAGACTTCATTTTGTAAGTCACCTCAAACTCTTTTGAAAATCACTTCATTTCAATTCAACAATAGTTTATTGAATATTTATGGTGTGATAAACACTAAAATAATGATAGTCCCTGCCCTCAAAGATCTTGTGTTCTCTACGTGTTCTAAAATATTTTATAGTAACTATCTTCATGATAGCAAAGAACTTGAAACTGAAGGGATGCCCGCATCAACTGGGAATGGCTAAACAAGTTGTAGCATATGATTGTGATGGAATAGTATTGTACCTTAAAAATGGCTAGCAGGTTAATTTTGGAGAGATATGGGATTACGAAGAGTGAAAAAAATAGAACCAAGAGAACATTAAAGACAGCAACAGAAATATTGTTGGAGAGTGATTTGTGCGCATTCATTTCCAGAGAAAGGACTGATAAATAGAAATAAGTAAGACATAATTTTATAAATACATATATCTTTTGTCTCTAATGGTAGAAGGGGATGGAGGGAACTAACTGGGTATTTTAATGCAACAGAAAAACAAGCAAATACAAAACTTCATAATTATTTTTAAAGATCTTGTGTTCTATTAAAAAGGAAACAGATAGATACATAGATGGAAAATGGATGACAGATCAGACATAAGTAAATGTGTACAAAGTAAATTTCTTTCAGGAGAAAGAGAATACTTGGAAATCAATGAAGGATAAATTCTAAATAAATTGGTCCTGTATTTTATTACAGTAGTGTTGATATTTTGGTCATTCACTTGTTTTAAATATTTTATTGGCATCTTTCTGATATTGTTTTTAACATCATATTCATTTTGGGGAATATTTCTGTTCCACCTCATCCATCTTAGAATTGAGCTCTCCACTTCCTCTATTTAAAAAAAATTATGAAGGTTGAAAAGAGAAAAAAAAAGCAATCAATCAAAAACACTCAATACATGGAATGCATCTGACAACACCCTGCCTTAGTAATTCTGCTAAGAAGGAAGGTGGTATTTATCATTATCTATTCTCCTACTGGCTTTTCAATTACTCAGAGTTCATTTTTGTCTTTTAGTGGACTTTTTTTCATTGACATTATTACAGTAATTTCAAATATTGTTCTCTTAGCTCTCACTGTGGATTCACATAAATCCATGTTTCTCTGAATTTTTCATGTTCATCATATGCTATTATATAAGGATATCACATTACATTCACATACAATAGTTTACTTAATCATTCTCCAATTATTATGCTTCCCATTTGTTTTGAGTTCCCAGTTGCAGTGGTGTGGTTTGTCTAGTACTCATACAGAATTGAGTGCCCTATATTTTGTAAATGGTCCTTCATATGAAAATTGCCAGCCTAGATCTAGACATCATAAAGTTTGCAAGTTACACAGGTAAATTCCTCTGATTTCTTACATACATCAAAAAGGTTATATGCAACCAACTAGCCTTAAAATATGAAACTGTATGGCTTTTTGGGGGTAGAACATATTTCTTTAGTCTCCCAACTATTATGTATACCCCAGTGGAATGCAGTGATTTACAAGTTTATTATAGACCTATGACACAATAAGAACTAAGCCATTTTGGGGTTAATGAGAGATTGTCTAGAACATTATCAAAGAGAGCTCTACAGGCTCCAAAGACTTTACCCATATGTCCAAATAAACTTATGCATGAAGAGGATAATCTGTAACAGGACTTTATGTGTATATTCCAATGATCTCTCTTATTTGGCATTTTCACATTTTCTATATTTCTTTTAAAAATATACCAGATGAGCATGTTCCAAAATTATTAGCATCTTTAACTCTCAATAGTTTACCGATTGAATTATAGCTATGTTCGGCTGTAAAATTACTACCCATAGCCAATGGTAAATGACAAATGTGAATAATATGAGTTGAAGTCAGGGCTTTGAACATTCTCCCATCTGGGCAAAACATCAGGTTTAGTTTATGAAACATGCAGTCAAAGATGGAAAGATGAGGTGATCTATATTTAATGGTCACAGTTACTATTGAAAAATTAAAACTAACACAGAACTCATTTAAAAATGATTTCACTGGAATTTGAACTCAGTCATTTCTCCTTGAATGCATACTCATTTACACCATAAAGAATTCATTCCACATAATTTTATTATAAAAAAGGCATCACAATGTTCATAATATCAAGTAGCAGCATACTAATTAATGAGTGAAAAGAATCAAATGTATTTGCAAAATGAAGTAATACTAGACTAAATTATTAGTGGACTAAAATGAACCAATACAGCTTAATAATGAGGAATATATTCTTTAGAGAATTCTGGAACATTAGCATTTGAGGAAACTTTAGAGGTCAACTAGTTCAACTTTCAACCAAATAGGAAACCTTCCTATACTATTCTAGACAAATAGTTAACTAGCCTTTGATTGAAAACTTATTCTTATAGGATACTGATAACTCAAATTACCAGAAAGTTCTTCCTTATTTTGAGCAAAAATTTTAGTCTCTGTAAACTCTACCAATTCCCCCTGGTTAAACCTTCCGTACTTATGTTGACTAAGTTTAATCCTCATTTCCCATCATGGTACCTTTTGCATCTGAAGACAGCTAATATATCTCAGAAAGGAACAGCATGTTGCAATAGAAAACTGGCTTGGGGTTTGAATAATGATTCTGCTATTAAACTATCAGTGTAACTTTGGAAAAACCATTTTAATGCTCTGGGATTTGTTCTTCCTCTCAATAAAATGAGTTCCTTAGAGAAGTCACTTATAACTCCAAAAATACTATTCTAGCATCATCTAAACCACCTCTTACTAATCCAAATTAAACATTGTTGGTTCCCTCAACTATTCTTCATGTAATATGGTTTCCAAACTCTTCATCATCTTTGTCACCCACTAGTTTGCCAATATTCCTGCTAAAATGCAACATCCCAACTTTGACACAGTACTCCAGCTGTGGTCTGATAAGCTCTAGGTGAGGTTGGAATATGATTTTTCTAGATATTATGATCATAATTCTACAACTTTACCAAATATTAACTAGATTTTTAGTAGTGTTGCCACTCTTGGTTCATGTTGAGTTGCAGTCAATTAAAACCTCCAAGGAATTAGTGATTTAATAGTATATTATTTTCAGTCAACTTAATACCTTTTAAAAAACTCTAAATGCATTTAGATGAATTTAGGATATAAAACAGTCTGTAAATATATGGAATGCATGTTACTAGCTCACATTTATAAGCTATTCTAAAGAGTATATGTTCCTCTTGTAACCCAGGGCTCAAAAAACATAAAAAAGAGCATCAAGTATCATTCTCCATCATTAAAAATGAGCTTGAGCCCCAAGTAACAACCACAATACCCCTGAGGGATAGAGAGTAGATCTATTACAGTTTCAATTTTAGCATAAGGAAAATGAACTTTGGAAATATTAAGTGATTTTGAATACTTTCATTGGAATCAAAGAATCAGCATCACAAGGAAGGAACCAAGCAAGCACTTATTAGGCACCTACTATATGCCAGACACTATGCTGAGTACTTTACAAATATTATCTCACTTGATCCTCACAACAATTCTAGGTGGTAGAAGCTATTATTGCCCCCGTTTTACATTTAACAAAACTGTCTGAGTCAGACAGTGTTGACGTGACTTGCTCAAGGTCACACAGCTAGAAGTATCTAACACTATCCATTGTTACCAACTCTTGGGATCAAGGAACTTTGGAGATTTTAGTTGCACTAATATTCTATAAGACCCTGTCATGACAGCCTATCTTGTCTATGCTATAGTGTTTTCTTTTTTGATGCCCTGTCACAAGCTTTCCCAAAAAAGAAAACTGATATCAAGATTTGATTGCCCTGGGAAAATAAGACTTAGGGCTTTGAAATCGTTTTTGGCAACTTGGCACAAAAAATAGACAGTACACAAGGGACTTCATCTTTTACCTCATTCTCCTGACCACAGACTGGCTCTATGAACACCAGTAGAGAACAATGTTGGGTTGAATCAAGGTTGTAGCTTTATCGAACATCCCTTCCCTACTCTGAATGTCCTTCCTCTGTTATGGCTAAGTAATTCACCTCTTATTATTTTCTAGATGGACTGTGCATGTCTCATTTCATTTCAGTTCCAAACTTGAGATAGAAACCCAGCCTGGTCAGATCTGGGCTTCTACTGAAGCTATCCAGAACAACTTTCTCATTTTCTAGATGGAGAAACTGTGGTTCATCAATATTAAGTAATTTGTCCAAGTTCAAATAGATCATTAAGAGATAGAAAGGAACTGGGGCCAATGTCATCTGAGTCTAAATCTAATACTTCTTACAGGATCTCATTGACAGTAAATGTTAGAGCATGCATTTGGACACAACTTTCCTGTCTGCAACCCCAGTATTCTTTCCAGTGCTACAGAGTACTTCCACATAAATATGTGTGTACATATATTTTATTTAAATATTTAAAGGAAAGAAACACTTCATTATTTTGAGTTTTGAGTCAAAGGACTTGGTGATTCAAAGGATTGGTTGGGACAGCATCAAACTGTTTTACATTAGGCAACAGATTCAGGTCTGGATCAGATTGCCACTGATTTTTTAATGTTGCCAGTTTCCTGCCTGCTTGTTGGATTGTCTACATTTGCATTGGCAGCAGCTGCATAATTCTTAGGAGATGAAGTCTATAATGCAAAAATCACCACATTTATTAGTAGTCTCAGATCATAAACCATGAGCTGAGTGGGCATTATAATGAATAACCTCTCATCCCATTTGCAGGTTAAAGGTAAGCATCCAGAAGGGAATATTTGAGAAGCTGTTCAAGTATAGGTCCTTACTTCTTGGCAAGAGGTCATGAAGGCTGGGCTTCCCTGTTCACTCAACCATCAATATAATCTATGACTTTGGGAGATCAGTTCTCAAACAATGAAGGAACATTTTAAGACATAACCAAACTAAGCTCCTCGGGTTTAATAGACCAATTCAAGGTTAATTTCTAATGGAGCATTGTGAAAATTGATACACTGAACTTTTAATTGTGCTCCACTAGTGGCAGAGAGAAAGGGGTGAAAAAACGTCCACTCTTTCCTATGAAGGCAGTGTAGTTGGGTAGAGAGCAAAATGAAGAAGTTAAAAAAAAAGACTTGGGGCAGGATGATTTTTGTTATTGTTGTTGTTGGTTTCCTGTGGTTAAGGAGATCCTGGGTCAGGAATCCATCTACTCCAATTTTCCCCCTTTCTTTTTAGAATTCCAATGGGCAACAGTTTTAAACTTCCCTCTTAGAGTGCCTTCAGGGCTTTGTCTATTTTCATGTGAAGTCTTTGACTGAATGGAGAGGGTTACTGCTTTTTCCTTTTGTTTTTATAGATTATTGTCTTATCCCTCACCCCTTTCAAACTTTGATCAGGTGTATTCAGGAGAACTGAACTTGGCTAGGGTCTTCACATCACCATCTTAACCATAGATGTCATATATATTACATATACATATACATATACATATATATACATATATATGTATATATATATATATATATATATATAGAGAGAGAGAGAGAGAGAGAGAGAGAGAGAGATTAACCATATATCAACATCCCAATTATCCAGATGAGGAAATTGAAACCTCAGGAGGAATTATATATAATCAATACTCAAACCAAGAAATAAGAAAGAATTCAGAATAACTAATATGTAATATAACTAGACATCCACCTACCACAGGGCACTCAGAAATCACATGACTACAAGTACAAAATAGTACAAGAATCAATGCTGATGATGAAGACACTAAGTGCTCACTTTGAGGTTCCATCTCAGACCTATCATACTGGCAAAGGTAACAACAAAAAAATGACATGTTGAAGGGGCAGTGGGAAAACAGGATAAATAAGGAATTGCTGGTGGAGCTATGAATTGATCCAGCAGCTATTTTGGAAAGCAATTTGGAACAATGTACAAAACGTTACTAACTGCATATATTTTGACCTAAAGTTCTATGCTCCAAAGAGCAAAAATGTTTTGACCACATAATAAGAAGACAGGACTCATTGGGAAGGGGGACAGTAGAGAATAAAATGCATTGATAGTGTCATAGAAGCAATAAACATGAGTTTAGACAGACTTTAGGAAAAAGTGGAAGCTAAAAGGACCTTGTGTGCTATGATTGATGGGGTCACAAAGAGTAGGACATGACTGAATGACTGAACAAAAACAAAACTAAATAGATCAAAGAAAGGAAAGGGACCCATTTTTTGAAAAATATCTACAGAAGGTCTTTTTTGTTAGGAAAGAACTAGAATCAAATTGGTATCAATGAAGTGGGAAAGGACTAAACAAACTGTAGTATATGAGTGTAAAAAAAATAATCTTGTGCCCCAAGAAAGGATGAAAAGAATGGATTCAGTAAAACCTAGGTAGTTTAATATGTACTAATACAGAGCGAAATGAAGAGAGGTAGAACAACTTATACAATAATGGCATTGTAAAACTAAAGACTTTTGAAAAGTCTAAGAATTCTGATTGACACAATGAATAAATCCATTTCCAGAGAACTTATAATGCATTACACCCATACTGAGTGATGGGCTAAATATGCATAGTGAACCTAAGTTTTTAAATATGAGTAATACTAGAATTGTTTTTGTTTGACTATGCCTATTTGTTAGATAGATTTTTTTTCTTTTTTATGAAATTTTAGACTCTTTCCTATAAACAAAACCTATGATATTTCCATGAAGCTAGACTAAGAGACAAAGCTTCCAGGAGGAACAAAAAGCAAATGTATGCCCAGTGTAGATAACACTTTGGACTATTTAGGAGGGCTTGATTGTCCAACTTTAACTTCAGCTGCTATTTAGAAATATCAAATTTTTCTGCCTCTACCTCTTCCTCAGAGGTTATAACTTCTCTCAGAAAAACCTTCCCCTCAGATTTCCAATAACTGCACACAGCATGCTAACTATTATGATATCCCAATGCTCCTCTGAAAAGGCAGAAAGTCTTTACATTGGTATTGGCATATCCTTGAAACCTTACTTTACATCTGCCTGCCACTTCAGCATATTTAGATATTTTCCACACATTCCCTGTTTAGCAGAAATTGATTTATCGGTCAATAATCAACAGGCATTTTCTGAGCACTGATCTAGCTACTATCTGTTACAAAGGAAAATAACCCTCAAGCTCAAAAAGAACAAAAAATCTGATTGAGGAAATGTAGTAGACCTAAACTATCTGGTGAGAAGAGATAAAGAAGCAATGAATCTCTCTACACATTTTCTTGACACCCAAGCCCTTATGTAAACCTCCTAAACTAAGGCAGCCATTAATTATCCAGTGACAGAATGTCATAAGACAGTGAGATACGCTATACATTTCATTGATTCCTTTTCTCTTGGGTAAATATCTTCCAAATTACATTTTTATGGCTATCAGCTATTGGGCTTATTACAATCTATTCCCTAGTCCCAAACAGGGACTGGACATCTATAGGCCTCCGGTTAGTTCTCTGGATGATGATGCATGAACCAAGGTGGAAACCAGGACTAGTCTCTAATATGCATAAAACTCAAGATTTTTATCTGTGCCATTTTAGCTGCAATGATGTAGATGTGATGAAGGACTTAAGTATCCCTACCAATTGACTAGGAAAGTAATAAAAGTTTGATATAACCAGGGTGTGCCAAGTTTGAGGGCAGTCTCTCTTCAGGCCATCATTTAATTTTTTTCCTCATCCTGCTATGACCTAAACAGAGTCTAACCCAAAGTTCACTGACCCCCTTAAGGCAAGCAACACCCAGTTGTATTCTCCCCATTTTGATAACTGAGACTTAGTGGAATTATTTGCTTTCAATTTATCTTCCCTTTCTCTTCATAATTCCATTCTCTACATGCTCTATTCCCTAGGTATCTCCAGGTTGTTGTTGGGTTTTTTTCTGTTTCTTTAATATCTAGCATTTATATATATATATATGTATACATATGTATATGTATACATATATATATATATATATCTTTAAAGTTTGCAAAGCACTTTGCACATACTATTTGATTTGATTCTTAGAACAACCTTTGGAGATAAGTGTTATTATTAATCCCATTTTATATATGAGGAAACTGAGGCAGATTACTGATATGCCCATGGAAACATATCTAGTAAATGTTTGAGGCAGGATTTGAATTTGGGTATTCTATATTCCAAATCATGTACTCTATCCACTGTACTACAAAGCTTAGGAGACAAGATATGTATATTAATGAAAAATAAATGAATAACCAGATCTATCCAGCACCAAAAGAGTCAGATGAAGAAAAATAGCTTTCTACTTTTGATGGAGACATAGGGAATCAAACCATCATTTTTTAATTTACTGATTATTTTTGTTATAAGAATATTCTGTGGTTGGGGGACATTAATCACAAACTGACTACTTTTTTAAAAAAAAGCATTAATAAAATATCTCAAAGGAAAAAATTGAGATAAGATGTATTATTTATTAATAATGCTAAACATTTTAATCACAGTTCAATGTTTTGCTTTACTTAGTCTGTGAAGAAGGCTATTGGACCCAGCATGGACTCAATTTCACTGAACAGTTACACAGGATGAAGTCACCAACTTCCACACAGTATTCTCCCCTAAAACCCTCCAGAGAGTCACTCTAGGCTTCACTTAAAAATTTCCAGAAATCTATAACTTACACATTCACAAACTGTTCACATTGAGTACTACCCTCTGAGCTTCTACACAAATCCTTTCATTTATTAGAAAATATTGAGAATTAAGACTCCCTCTCTCTGTCTCTCTTTATCTCTTTCTCTCCCTCTGTCTGTGTTTTTCTGTCTCTGTGTCCGTCTCTGTCTGCCTGTCTGTCTATCTGTCTGTCTCTCTGTCTCTCCTTTCACTTTTCTCCTCCCTGATTTGAACTACTAATAATTCTAAGAACTTAGATTTCTAATAACCATTAGTAACTGATAACTCTAAAAACTCCATTCTCTCAATCTGCTTGAAACCTTTTCAATCCAGATTCTGGACTCCAAATAATTATTACTTTCCTATAGCCTGCCAAAGGCAGACTCATTTGTATAACTATCATCTACTCACAGTCTATTTGATTAGCAAAACTGTATAGGACAAGAGGAGCTTTGCCTCAGTGGGCCAGCATCTCAGAGTGGGACATATTCTCTCCTCTGGGGCACCATTCCTCCCTCGTAGGGAATGTCCCCCCTATCCTTCAGTTAACTTCAATCCTTGTACTTGTCCTTTTTTCCCTCTATTGACCTATTCCACCCAATGGCATAAACTCCACCCCCAGGGTGCCATCACTGCATTGTCTCTCCAATGGCCTTTCTTCCCTACCCCATGCCCCCTAAAAAGAAAAATCTACAGCAACAAAGTCCAAATGTCAGCTCCCCCTTCCCAGATATTTCTGAAGACAGCCTCCCTCCCAGCTAACTAGAAAAAATTTCTAGTTACAGCCCTAAAAATGAGTATTAGAAACAGTAACCCAATAAAAAGAAGGGTATGAAGTGGGAGAGAGCATGGATGTTTGGTGGACAGGAAGAAGGAAAAAGATATATGTTGGGCAGTATATGGGACCTAAGGTTCATAGTGAGAGGAAGAGCAGTTAATAATAGGATTTGGAAACAAGACAGCAGTTTGAACTTGGTTTTAGGCTATTTAAGGCTATCAGGAGGTCTGGAGCAAGAAAAGGACATGATGAAAAAAGTATCTAAGGAAAATTAATCTGGAAGTGATGGGAGGCAAGACAGCTCACAGCCAGCCAGGCATGCAGCAGAGAAGGTTTGAACTAGAGAGTAAATGAAGGAGATAGGCTACAGCAGGCAGCATCATTCCTTTGCTAGAAACTGATACAGTTTAGACCAGAACTTCTAAACCTTTATTTTCTCATGAATGCCTCATGGTATCTGGTAGACCCTGTGGACTTCTTCTCATAATAATGTTTTTAAATATATAATATTATAAACGAAACCAATTACATTGAATTATAGTTTTCAAAAAAGGTGGGTTTTTTTGAGTTTTAAAAACACCAGGTAAAAACCCCCTGACCTAGACTTTACAAATAGTGATTCCTTCTTTCCAAGTAATATTAAACTTGTCCCAGACCAATAGACTTTACAGTTCCTAACCATCTCAACATAACTGGCAGATCTAAGGATAAAATGGTAGGGAGTAGGAGGGAGAATGGGGTTGGGACTTTTGGGCCACTTAAACACAATTTTGGTACCAATATCAAAATTTGTGGGGTTGGATGAGAAAAAAAATGTATCCAAGTGTCTTCAGTCAATAGCTTAGCACACCTATTGATCTGACACTGCCTACCATGGCTCACTTCCCTTTGATTTAGTGAACTGCTGTATGTGCTTTTAAGTGACAACACAGCTGAGGAATAACTGCAAGAAATGCCGAGGAAAAAGTAACTCCTTCCAAATATTTTTTGACAGCCTGAATTTATCTCTAGATGGCAAAGGAAATAAAAAAGCCAGATGGATTTTTTAAAAGGCCTTTGTACCCACAAGATAGAAGAATAAAGGGGTCTTTTCAGGCCTTCAATTCAGGAATTGACTCTCCCACAATTATGCAGGTGGGGGAAAGAAATTAAGGTGTATGCAAATATATATATATACATATATATATGAGGGAGGGAGCACACGCATTAACTAAACATTCTAGTATCTTTTAAAAAGAAAAAAAACAGCTTCTCAGAGAAGTTCACTTTAAACACCATAATTTGTTCAAAATCTTCTCAGCCCTAATTGAATAATGATAGCTACTATGAGCATTAAGATCCTGCATAATTTTAAAGCAGAAAATGTCTTTATGGATATTTAAAATGAAATTAAAAAATGGAAGGGAGGAAACTGATGGAAAGGGTTATAGATATTCAAATGAAGTATTTTTGCTGGCATAAAAAGTTGACGCACACATGATTCTACATTGAGTTTACATAAAATGCCAATTCTGGAAAAGGGTGATAAAAACATTTTTTTAAAAGCAGTTTGTCAGATACCCTCCAGGAGTGCTAAATTGCCTTTCTATTCTCAATAACATGACTCAAAGACCTCAAAGTCTGCATAAAAATGTGGAACAATTCATCTCAGGAGCAACACCTGATAGGAGAAAACAGGATTTCCAAATCAATTTGTCATGATCCAATATGGATTAAGCAGTTTATTTGCTTTGACATTTCTCATTTGCTAAGTGCCAGGACGCCAAAGCAATCCTTCTGTGATACATATACAGACGAGAACATTTACTATTATTTACGTGGGGGGATTTATACAGCCTGCTTCCTCCACAGAACTCATTTGAAAGGAGAAATATTTTGAAATTGGTACTGCATGTGGTTTTACCTGATAATAATTTAATCCCATTATTTCACTGCCATTGCTGAAAAGTCCTCCCCTACATTCTCTTTGAAGAGAGAAAAGTCCTTCCAACATCTTGTACAGATCACAACCACCCAGGAATAGATGGGACCATACCAATTCTTGAGAAGATCTTATTTACCAATGTTAAATAGAAATGAATGGAGAGAGACCTTAAAAGAACTAGATAAGAAAGCAAAATGTCTGTGGTTAATTTCTGATTCCAATATTTAATTCTTTCTGATTCTATCCATGATCAAATCTAGATGAGGAAGGAAGATAGTTTTATTAAGTGTGTACTGAATTGCATTGTCACTTCCAATTCCATAGTGTCCCGCTTAGTGTATTCCCCAATTATTTTTATAAAAGTAAAAACTTTGACCAAATAAGATTCATCTAGTCTCCTGAAAACGTCATCATCTTACTCTAGGTCAGCACTGCAAGTACTAACAAAGTTGGAAAGAACTATGGATTTAAAGTCAGTATACTTGAGCTCAGATTCATCCTCTGATATCTCATTTTTTTCATTTGTTAAGGGAGGAGATAGAGTATGTGACCTATGATATCCACTCTAGCTCTAACTCTATGGTCCTATGACAGTTCCAACTATCTATGTCATGAAGAATGAAAGCCAAAGGGAAGCAGGAAACAAATTTAAAATAGCTTAAGAGAAATGGAATTTAGAAAGTCAACTATCTACCTCAATTCAGAGATAATATTTTTTGTGACGGTATCAAAACAGAATGCTAGGGCATCAAAGAGATCAGAGATAAGGGGAAGGGATTCACCTGTATGGAAATATTTTTAGCAATTATTTTTATAACAGCAAAGAATTGGAAACTATGGGATTGACTATCACTTGGGAAATGGCTGAACAAATTATGGTATATGGTTGTAATGGAATACTGTTGTGCCATAAGAAGTGATGAACAGGATGAGTTCAATGCATAGATTGACAGAAATATTATACAGTGATCAACTGTGAAGAACTAAATTATTATCAGCAAGGCAAGTTTTGAAGAATTCCACAAGGGACCCATGATGAAAAACATTATCCACAGCCAAAGAAGGAAGTAATGGAGTCAAATGCAGATCAAAGCATGCCATCTTCTACTTTATTTCCTTCAAGAGTGTTTTATTGTAGGTGTAATGTGTCTTCTGTCATGGCATGAGCAATATGGAAACATGTATTGCAGGAAAGCCTACTATAACTATTTAATGCCTCAAGTAAGGGGGGAAGAAAAAGAAAGAAAAAAATCTGAATCCTAAAGTGTCAGAAAACAATTGTCAAAAATTGTTTTTAAATGTAACTGAAAAAATAAATATATTTTTAAAGTATAATAGGGCTATCACTGGACAAATATGTCTAATGGGTTTTTTTCATATAAAGCAAATATATCTAATGTTTTTACATTAGGGGAACACATAGCCCCACATTTGGGTGCTTGTTTTATCACCAGTATTTTCTTTTTCTTTCTATGAATTTAGGTTCTTTTGGGGAGCAGTTGTATTTTATGTTTGTTTTTAATATTAGGATTAGTAATTTTGGTAGTCAAGGTCTTGAGTGTACTGTGGAGTTTTTATTTACAATGTGCCACCAAAGAAGACTAAATGTCTGGCAAACTCCACTAGCTGGAGTGGGTCTGCCTTTTAAAAAGAGGACACATTCCAAAGTCAATTTGTTTCCAGTTTCAAAAAATCAATTAGGCACATACCCATGGGCGAATGCCATTTTCAGCCTGATAATCCAACTGAGGGGTCGAATCAGACATTTTCACATATCCAAAACAACTTCTATGTCCTACCAACCAAATGATGGGCCTGTTTAATGGATCAGACTAATGTGTCAGTCCTGTGCCTGGGCTTCTGGATAGTCTGGAAGACCTCCCAGCACAGGGAATAGGCAAATGGATAATGCCTGGCACTTGGTAAGTGCTTAATAAATGAATGTTGACTAACTGAGCAGAAAGGGGACAGTTTGACTCTTTAAAAAAAAGAAAAAAAAAAAGCCTAGCAGAGGAAATTTAGTCACTACTCCCCAGGAACCAACGTTGAGTATTAGAAATGAGAAAAACGGAAGACAGGATGTAGGACCCAGCAACATGATCATGAGCAGAAGAGCTAGGTCAGGAACCAAAATTTAAATGACAAGAAAGGGTAGAGTGAATAAACCAAAAAGTTTCAGGAAACATTCGTAGTTGGAGGTTAAAAACAATTACTTAAATAATTAGAATCAAGACTGAAGCAGAAGTGCTGGGAAAGATAAGCAATATCAATCAGAACTACAGACAACAAAAACCAATATTTAATTAAAAGGTCCCCTAATTTTTCTTTCTCATGTAAGATCCTTGTGCCAAGGAAGATTGATTCCCTTCTGGCTTAGAAAATGTAAGCTAACTGAGGACCAGTTTAAAAAAAACAACCAACCTACCTAAAGGTTCTATTACCCATTCATTCTTGAAAAGAACTAGAGAAACTCTTCAAAGGATTCTTCACATGAAATTAACTCTGTGTGTGTTTTCTATAATAAAAATAAAATAAGCAAACAAAACGTTACTTCATTACCTGAAAAAGAAAGCTGAACATAAGACACTTTGGTGTTCATGTTGCCCTTTTGGCAAGGGTTTACAGAGTAGCAACTTTGTGATGTGAATTACTTTGTTCTCTGACTTCACTGTGTCTGCTGCATTAGATTGCAGGAAATTGGAGGCTAATGTTCTTTCTAAAATTATTTGTTTAATGCATTTTTAATCTTGTTTGAAATGCCCCATCCAGATCTTTTTAGATGAAACATAGAATATATTTTGTTATTAGTCGTGCTAGAGAAAAATATCATAGGGGTTAGAGGGCTGGTCTTAATCAGGATGAATTGTGTTAACACTGAAAACCAGCAGCTAAGTGGCAAATGAGTGCTCAGCCTGAAGTCAGACAGAGCTCATCTTCTTAAGCTCAAATTTGGCCTCAGGCACTTACTAGCTGTGTGACCCTGGACAAGTCATTTAACTTTATTTTCCTGCATTTCTTCATTCTTAAAATGAGCTGGAGAAGGAAATGGCACACCACTACAATATCTTTGCCAAGGAAACTCCAAATGAAGGGTCAGACATAAGTGAAAATGGCTAACCAAGTGATCTTAGAAAAAACACCTCCTCTCAGTATCCCCAGGCAACTTTCTAAGACAAATTATAAAAGCATAATTTACAATTATTTTATATATGAATGGGTAAAAGGTGTTTCCAGAAAGGGAATCCCCTTCACTGATGAAATCACAAGTCCAGACCCTTGCCCCTATCCCTGCCCCTGCACCCTGCAAATAATAAGTGTTGTTTCTAACTAAAAACTTAACTGGGCGGCAGCTAGGTGGCAGTGGATTGAGAGCCAGACCCAAAAAGGAGAGGTCCTGGGTTCAGATGTGACCTCAGACACTTCCTAGTTGTGTGACCCTTGGGCAAATCACTTGACCCCCATTGCCTAGCCCTCTTACCAATCTTCTGCCTTAGAACCTATACAGAGTATTGATTCTAAGATGGAAGGTAAGAGTTTTAAAAAAATTAACTGCCCTGTTAAGTATTTGTGTTCTACATCACAACAATGAAAATGTAATTTTCCTTATCAGCCAGTTTAAACTTTTTTTTTTTTTATTAATCAGTTCACATAAGTTGTTTGGGGGCATTTTGTTTTATTTGGGAACAAATTTAGTATAATTCTGTCTGAAATTTGTGATTCCTTTGATCTAAGAAACTCCTAATATGGAACTTCACCTCTACCAATTAAGAATTTAAAAAATGCAAAACAGTTCTTCTGCACTCTGTAATCTTAGAGGGCTGCTCAAAGTTACTTGTCCTAGGTTGTATAGCCAATATGAGTCAGAGGCAAGACTTGAATCCAGATCTTTTGTTTCCTTGCTCCAAGGATTCTACCATTATATCCTATTGCCTGTTACAGTTTACACTTTGTAAACTGGAAAATACACTTAGTATTTTCCAGTTTACAAAGTGATTTGCTCACCACCACCTTGTGCAATAGGCAGTATAAGTGTTATCCACGGGGGAGTTAAGTAGCACAATGAATATAGAGTGCCAGACCTGGAGTCAGGAGGACAGGATTCAAATTTGGACTCAAACACTTCCTACCTATGTGACCTTGAGCAAGTCCCTTAACCCCCACTGCCTCCCCATAACTGCTCTTCTGCCTTAGAATCAATTGATTGTAAGAAAGAAATTCAAGGTTTAAAAAACTGTCCATTCCCCATATTTTAAAAATGGGGAAACGTTTAGAGACGTCACAATTTGCAACTAGTAATAAGTAGAGCTGGGACTTTGGACTTAAATATAGCATTCTTTCTAACACATTCTGACTAGATATATAGTGGGTCTACAGAGAAGACAAAAAAGGAAAGATGAAAAATAACCAGATCATTCAACTAAAAATGCATACTGTTGATGGAACTGTGGTATTCAAGATAATGAAAGCTCTTCAAGGGCAGGGGCTATTTTGTTTTCATTTTAAATTTTCCCATGTCACAGAATGATGACTTGTACACAATTGGTACTTAATGTGTGCATTCTTGTTTGGTGAGGTTTTTTATATTTAAAGAAATTTGTTGAATTCCTAGGCTTTAAAGGGATAAATGTCTTCATGTCTTGAAGTCAGGGTTCATTCAAGGCCTGCCTGTGGCATATTGGGTTAGAACTTTAAGTCCCTTAACCTTTCAGTTCCTGAGCAGCTAAGAATTATAAATTGCTCAAGAGATGTCCATTTGGGTAAAGCTGGGAGTTTATATACAAAAAAGTCTTTGAACGAATAAAACATTGAATCTGAACTACAGTCATATGTTTGTGTATTTACCTGTATGTGTGTGTGCATCATTGGTTATCTATGTGGATAAAAATATCACAGAATACGTACTCATCATTTTACTCCCCATATCTTTAAAGACTGAGTCATTGACTTTCAGTGGAAATAAAAATCATGTTATTTTATGCCATATATTCTGTGCCTATACAGGAAAATTGGACTGCAAAATTAAGAAACTATGAAAATGGATCAGGTTAATGTAGAAAGCAACTCAGGCAAAAGTTGTAGCCTTAGAATCTTCTAGCTTAATAACAGCATTCAAAACCCATGTTTTGGGGGGCGGGAATTCTCAACTTTTTCCTTCATTTTCCCTGTGTAGACACAAGCAAAAAAAAAAAAAAACTGCTTCCTCTTTTTTCATTAAGGTCAACAGGTCTGAGCTCTTGATGATGTCTGAAATTCATCTTTACCTATTAGTATCATCTCTTCTTATTTGAGAAATTTAATCTGAAATTTCCTCTCTTTTTTTTTTTTTTTTTGCATGAGCTCATTATACATCGGGGAATCTGGATGAAATAGATTCAACATTTGCTTACCTAGTCCCAGGAATGCCAAGATTGCTTCTGGGAGAACGTATCTCAGAATAGAAACTCCATTATTTTCCATCTCTCACCAAGATAAGCATATACTGCAGAGACAAATTCCCAATCTAATTAGTCATTATTCTGACATTCTGTACCTTAAACAGAGATAGATTTCATGACATGTTAGATATTTGATAAAACTAGGCTAAGTCCCTTATTTCTTTCAATCAATTCTTCCTTTTCCAAAACTTGATAAGTGTTTCACAGAAAATCCTTCTTCTTTCTTCTATCCCTTCCTGAAATTAACTTTGGGGAAGGGGGATGGGGGTTTGAATCATTAGAGTGAAAGGACCTGGCCAAATATTCCAAGTAATGATTTATTATAAACATTAAAATTTATACTCTAGTTATAATTAGAATCAATATAAAATTTCTTTCCCAACTTTCATTTTCTTCCTCTGGACTTCTTTCTCACCCCTTCCAATAATTTATAGACTCTTCCTCTGTCATTCCTTTCATATTAAATTTATCCACTTAGTATAACTTCCTGAAGCCAGCCCCTTTTGATTCCTTTTCTCTTTGTCTAGTGTCTGACACCTCAGCATATCTGGAATGACCAAGAATCTAAATTAGGGAATCCTAAAAGTGGAAGAACCTAACAAGCTTAGTCTTCATTTGCTTCTCTCCAGTTTAAAACTTAATATATTAGACAAAATATTGTCAACCTTTTTTTAAAGGGATCTTTATCATCACAGTTGTGCTTAATGATCTTTTCCAATTTCTGATCAAGAAATTCTTTGCATCCAGCTCTCTCTACTGCAATTTAAATTCATTTCCTTTGGTATGATCCTCAGTGGAAATGGAGAACAAATGATTCTAATTACTACAAAGGACTTCAAGATAATTATTTCTTCCCTTAACCTTCTTTACAACAATCTAAAAATACCCACCCTTTACCTTTTCCTTATCATATCTCCTTTTCATAGCTTTAAAATTATTTTCGCCCATTCTGGGTATTCTCCAATATCTTGATAAAAACAAATAAGATCAAAGATAATAAATTAATATATTGAATACTGTTCTGACTAATTCAGTGGACAGGAGGAAGAAAAAAAAAGGAATAGGAACTTCCTAGTCCTTTCATATTCTTGTTAATACCTCCATCATATCTCATTTGTTTTGATAACTTTTTAGCCTTGCTGACTCATTCTCACCTTGTAGTTCATTTTAACTTACTTGACTGTGCATTTTCCTTCCATAATTCTATCCTGACAATCTTTCCCTATCTTGTATTTGTGTTCAGTCATGGACTCCTGCACTTTCTCTGAGTTTAATAGACCATTTCTCTAATTTGTCAAGGCTACTTTGAATTCTATTCCTATCTCCCAAGGTGTTAGCAACCCCATCTAACTTAATTCTATCTGAAAACCTAATGAGCCAAGAAAAAGGGAGAGAGAAAAGGATTAAGCCAATTGTCTCTCTTCCTGTCACTACAAAGTCCAGGGTACAGTTAAAATTGAGAGACTTTAAAGATAAGGTAAGTTCATAGGATCATAGAACTTGGAGGAGTGTCAACAAACATCTTATCCAATCCCTTCATTTTACATTTGAGGAAACTGAGTCTCAGAGAGGGTAACAAAGGTGCCCAAAGGGTGCAATAGGAAGTGAGAGATGGAACTATAGGGGGAAACTGGCCTCTTCTTCCTCTCTTCTCACACTTTTCATAGAATGTGAGCCAAAAAATAGAAATTACAAATTGTATTTTAATGCTTAATTTAATAAATATGTAATGTGATGTAATTAGGTATGACATTTATTTAATTTTACATTACCTGTCCTGATAAATTTGACCAATGTTGAATTCCATATATAACACATAAAAATTAAAAGGAAACTAAGAAATTACCCTGTTCAACCCCCTTATCCCAATGCACAAATTATTTCTATAATCCCCTGGGATTCATTCAACCTCTTCTTGTATATGGCCCACAATGGTAAACTATTACCTCAAAGAACAGCACCAATTGTTAAAAGTTCTTTATTGTAATAGACCCAAATATACTTCTTGTGGCACTTCGATACATTGTTCCTTCCTTCCATTCTGAAGCAACATAGAATTACTCTAATTTCTCTTAAGCAAGAAAGACTTCCACCCTTAAAATCTTACCTTAGCCAGACAGAAAGAAAGAGAGAAAGAGAGACAGAGACAGAGAGAGACAGAAAGAGACAGAGACAGAGAGACAGAAACAGAGACAGAAAAGAGACAGAGACAGAGAGACAGACAGACAGAGAGACAGAAAAAGAGAGAGAGAACAAGAGTTTTTTATTTTGTTAACTATGTACTAGGTACTCTGCTAAGTATTGAGAATATAATACAAATAAAAATAGAATATAGTTTTGATTCACTCCCCGATACTTGTCACACTGCCCTGAACAGAAGCACCAGATCCTCAAATTTAAGAGTTGAACAGGATTTCACCAGCAACCTAATTCCAAAAGTGACATCTATCTATCTATAACATACCTGAAAAGCAAAATTGGGCTGAAGACCTTCTAAAATACTTGTGAACAGTTTAATTCAAAGGAAGTTTTACCTTCCTCAAATCTAAATCTACCTCTTTCCAACTTTCCATTCACTGTTCTTTTTTCTACCCTCTGTATCCAAAGAAAACAAGTCCAAAGATACTTCTATATGACAGTCTTCCAAATACCTTAAGACAGTTAACATACTCCTACTGAGTCTTCTCAGGATAATCATTCTTAGTTCTTTCAACAAATCCTCAGATGGCATGGATTTGAGGTCTGTTGTCATTCTGGTCGCCTTCTTTTCGATTTTCTCTGGCTAAAGAAAGCCCTTCCTAAAATGTAGGGCTGGAAATGAACACAAAATATGTTCATATTTGGTTTAACCATACAATACAACATTCTGTATTCCTGAAATATATGACTCCTTTCAAGTGGTCTAAGATCACATTTGCTTTTTCAACTGGCAGATATCCACTAAATCCACAGAAATCCACTAAAATCATTCAGATCTTTTTGATAAAAACTATTTTTATATCTCCCCTTATACTTACAAAGTTGTTTCTTCAGATAAGTGTAAATTAAGCCTAATGTTCTAGTTTGTCCTATCAAAATCTTTTCAGATCCTAACTCTTCATTCCAGGGAATTAGCTAACTACTATTCTAAATTTGTGTCTTCTGTAAATTTGATAAAAATGCAATCTATGACTATAACCGAGTCTTATAATGTTAAATAGAATGGGCTTGAACACATTCCTGAGGTCCTCTACTATAGATTTCCTTCCAATTATACATGGAACTATTAATGACTACTCTTTAAATCCAGACATTCAACTAATTCCAAGTCCATCTAGTTAATCTATTATGGTCTTCAATTTATTAATGTCTCTCTTTAAAAACTATATCCCAGAATAGTATGTAATGCTTTAGCTATGATCTAATGAGCACAGAGAACAATATAATTATTATACTCCTTGTTTTCTGCTCTATATTTGTATTAAGGTAGGTTAAGATCACATTAGCATTTTTGGTTGCCATATCACACTACTCTTTCCCTATATTGAATTTGCAGTACAATAAAAGCTGAGGCCATTTATTTTTCCATGAAATAAGATCAAAGCATATCAACTTTATTTTGTATATTCAGGATAAAGTAAAATGTTATAAGAACTATATTTTTAATAAGATGTTAAAAACAAAATCAAATCCTTTAAGAGGACATATGCCATAACATGCCTGCCTTAAGCCTTAACTTTCCATTTGGCTAAATACACTGTAATTGTCAACTATATACAAAATGTTGCGCTAGATGCTGCTGATTTTTAAAAGGAAATAATGTATAATTTATGCTCTCGGGTAGCTGACAATACAATAAACCATTTACACAAATAAAATATAATACAAGGTAGAATATTGTAAATGTCTATAAAGAGATGGTTGCTATGGGATAGAAGTGAGAGCCCAGTCCAGGCTGGGTTGATTTATTATAGAGTTAAGACAAAAAAGAAAAAGTCAAAGTCCAAGGCAGTCTTAGTCAGAAAATATAGAGTAATCATAAAGAAAAGAAGGCAAAACCTTATTTAAGTAATTCTAAGTCACAATAGATTAAAAATTGGAGACTAAAGGATCAAGCAAAATTAGAGCCCTATCCAAGAAGGCCAGGGTTAGATCTGTGCCAGGATCAGAAGCCAAAGGGAGGAGTTTACTCTGATAGTGTTTTCTTGAAAAGTTTAAGACTTAATGGAAATGCTAAATGCAGTATTCCCATAATGTATCCCCCATCCATCTGACCCCCTATATAAGGACCTGCTCTAATCTTAAAGAATTCTGCATATCTAGGATTTAGTGGTTTTGTCTTTAGCTTACTTGATCCTAAGGTTTTCTCATCCATAGATTAGGAGACAGAGAAGGAACTCCCTTTATACATGAGGTATCACTCTTTGAATTATTTGGAATCATAGAAACTTTATTTTTAACCCTGACTAGACTCTCCTGACTAGGCAAATTACTTCACCTCAGTACCATAATTTTCAATGCCTCATCTAAAATATAAAAGATGTAGACCACATAACTTCTCCCAGCTTCCTGAAGTGGAACATGAATCAAAGTGAAAGGAGTAGGATGGTAGTAGTAATCCAGAGCTGATGTTAGTCCAAAGAATGTCAGCAATAAAATAAGTGGGCAGAGAGTTAGGAAAATTGCACTATATGGAATTAAATTGATTGACTTGAGGGTCAAATTTGGAAGAGATTGAAATAAAGTCAGGGAAGGGTAATATCCTAGGAAAAGTGTAAGGGCAAGAGGAATTGAAGGATATGGTGAAAGGGAAGAATGGATTAGAAAAGGTTAGTCATAGAGATGAGATGATAGGAGGTTCTGATTAGAAAAAGAGAATTTCAAAGTTCTTTGTGAAGAAAGTAGAACACTTGTGGATTATAACAAGGTCAAGGAGGTGAGCATACCTGTATGTAGCAAAGGTGGACAACAATGAGATAAAGGAAACATGTGAAAACCCAAAGGAAAGTGAGAAAGAATGTCAAGTGTCAAAAAAAAAAAAAAAAACTCTTGGAAGAACTTGAAAAGAAGTTTAAAAAAATAAAATAATAAATGATATAAACTTTCAACAACTTGGAAAATTTTCACTGAAGAAAACAACTCCTTAAAGAGTAGAATTGTGCAAATGGAAAAGGAAACACACAAGTTAATGGAAGAAAATAACTCCTTAAAAATTAGAATTAAGTAAATAGAAACTAGTGACTCCATAAGGCACCAGAAAACAGTAAGATAAAATCAAATTAGGGAAGAAAAAAAAAGAAAATCTGAAATACTTATCTGGAAATACAACTACCTGGAAAACAGATCCAAGAAAGAAAATCTAAGAACAATAGAAATAGATGAAAGCAATAATAAAAAAAATTCTTTGGCCAACATATTACAAGAAATTGTTGCGGAACAGTGCCCTTATATCCTCAAACAAGAGGGGAAAATAGAAATTGTAAGTATGCACCAATCACCTCCTGAATATCAAAATTCAAAACCTCCCAGGTCAAGGAAAAAAGCACAGAAAACAGTCAAAAGGAAATAATTCAAAAATCATTGAGCCAGTCAGGATTAGACCTGGAAGCTTTTACATTAAAGGACCATAAAATACAGAATATGATATCCTGAAAGGCAAAGGATCTGGGCCTACAATCAAGAATTACATACTTGGTGAAACCGAGCATAAATATCCAGAGGGAAAAAATGAAGTTCAATGCAAAAGAGGACTTCTAGAAATTTTAGAAAATTCAATGAGTAAATTTAACACTGAAGAGAAGCATTTTTTAAAAAAGTAAAAATTTAAAAGTTTTAATAAGGTTGCATTGAGTACATTCATATCTGGAAAGGTGATACTTGAGATACTTAAGATATCTAAAATACTTGAGTCAGTTAAGGTATTCAAAGTATTCAAGATACCTAAAGTAGTTAAGATACTTTAAAACTTCATCACTATTAGAGCAATAAGGAATTTACATAGAAAGAGGGAAGGGAGAAAGCTGAATAGTTTTAATTGATTCCAAAATAGAATCAAGGAACAGGGAAGAAGAACATATGGGGAGAAGAGAAAAGGAAAGATAGAAGGGGATAAATTATATCAAATGAAGAGGTATATAAGAGTCAATACAGTAGAGGAGAAGGTGGGTGGTGAGGTAGGCAGTGCTTGAAACTTTATTTCATTGGAATTAGTTCAAAAAGGGAATAACACATTCAGCCAACTATTGAAACCTCCCTTACTGGATAGGGAAGTAAGAGAAAAAAGATAATAAGAGGAAGGGGGCAATAATTATCAAAACTACCTGTTATTGGCTAAAAAATAGAAAGACAAATCAATGGAATAGGATAGACTTACAATAAACTGTAGTAAAAGATTATGGTAATCTTGTATTTGAAAAAAATAGATTCAGGTTTGGGGGATTTGGTTATAATTTGCTGGGACAACTGGAAAGCAGTTTGGCAGAAACTAGGTATAGGCCAATATCTTATGGCATTCACTAATATAAAATTAAAATGGATACATAATCTAGACATAAAAGGAGATATCATAAGTAAATTAGAAGAACAAGGGACATATTACCTATAAGATTTATGGATAATAGAAGAATTGATGAATAAACAAAAGATAACAAGTATTGTAAGATTTAAAAATGGATAATTTTGAGTATATTAAATTAAAAAGATTTTATACAAATAAAACAAATGTTACCAAGATTAGAAAGAAAGCAGAAATTGGGGGAGAGGAGAAATCTATAGATAGGCTCTCAGATAGAGGTTTCATATCTAAAGTATATGGAGAACTTCACCAAATTTAGAATATGAATCACCCCCCAACTGATAAATGGGCAAAAGATATGAACAGGCAACTTTCAGATGAAGAAATCAAACCATATATAGGTATATGAAAAAATTATCTAAATTCCTATGGATTAGATAAATGAAACCAAAACAATTCATCTCACACCCATAAGATAGTCTAAAATTTCAAAAGGGCAAAATGGCAAATGTCAGAGTGGATGTGGAAAAAAGGGGACACTAAAATAATGTGGTGGAATTTTAAATTGATCCAACCATTTTGGACAGGACTTCTAAGGTATCCCCAGAAAAACTGTATACACCCTTAGACCCAGCAATTGTTGTGAGTCTATTTTCCAAGGAGAATGTGAGGAAAGGAAAGGAACCTATATGTTCTAAAATATTTATGGCAACTCTCTTTGGGGTGGCAATGGGCTGGAAATTGAAGGAGTGCCCATCAATTGGGTAATGGCTAAACAAATTGTGGTATATGATTGTGATGGAATACTACTGCCCCATAAAAAAAATGATGAGCAGGCTAATATAAAAAAAAAAACCTAGAAAGAACTACATGGAATAATGAATAGCGAAATGAGTACAGCCAAAAGAATATTATATGCAACTATAGATTTAATACTTGCAACTTGTGAATGTCACTTCCAAAGAATAAACTGAAAAATAGAAACATGAAAGACTATATGTTTACATATATGTACACACACACACATATATATACACATATATAACATATATATATATATATTTGCTAAATGATGCTTTCCTATAATGTGGGGAGGGAAGGGAGGGACTGAGATACTTATAAATAAATTCTATTAATAAAAAATAAAGTCACTATCTAGCTCACTCATACAATTAGGATTTATTCTAATATGTGGCAAGAGGAATAATTATAGATCTCATTTTTTGTCACACTGGTATTTTCTTCTTTGGACTCTCAATTGGATGATTCTTTTTTTTAATGTTTCATAATCTTGGGTTTCTCAAAAAGTAGCATTTTATGTACATTTATTTCTGTTTTTAATCTATTCTTTTCTATTGTTCAGTGTTATAGAATTGTCTCTATATTGTTCAGTGTTATATAGTTTTTATCATTTCTATTTTAGAGTCTATTGCAAAACGTGATAGAATTAGTCATCCTTCTTTATCTTTTAATGTACCTCTTGTCTATTTTTCCACATGAATTTTATGGCATGCAGTTCTATTTGTTTTCCAAATCAGACAAATAATTGCAATAAGAGCCCTTCTGTTTCTTCTTTTTTATCCCTCCTTACATTATTGTTTCTCACATGTTTACTGTGTAAGAAATCATTTTCCTCATCTGTAATAAAGAGAGCATAGATATTTCATTTGCTATGTAATTAATGTTATAAATTAGAAAGAAAAAAGAAAGAAAGTGGCATGGGTAAAAAAGAGGGCAAATTGAAGGATAGTTGGAAGTAAAAAATCTGTGACTAAAGGGAAAGGTTAAAAATAGAGAGACAGAAGAGTAAACAGAGGGAAAACCAGATGGAGGAAAATGCACTGAGTAATCATAACTGTGAAAGTGAATGGAATGAAATTACCTGTAAAATTGAAAAGGATAGAAAAATAGATTAAAAACAAAAATCCCACAATATGCTCTCTATAAGAAACACTTATGGGGTTTTTTATTTGTTTGTTTTTAAACCCTTACCTTCCATCTTGGAATCAATACTGTGTATTGGTTCCAAGACATAAGAGTGGTAAGGACTTTGCAATTGGGGTTAAGTGACTTGCCCAGAGTCACACAGCTAGGAAGTATCTGAGGCCAGATTCAAAACTAGGACCTCTTGTCTCTAGGCATGGCTCTCAATCTTCTGAGCCACATAACTGCCCCTACAAGAAACATTTAAAGCAAGAAGAAAGAGATAGTAAAAGTAAGGGACTAGAACAAAATCTGTTATGCTTCAGCTAAAAAAATAAAAAGTCAGACCAAAAAAATTGATCTAATCAAGAGATAGGAAAGGAAATTACATCTTGATAAAAGGCAACATAGTCAATGAAACAACATGAAAACTAAACACATACACAAAAAATGGTATTGCATACAAATTCCTAAAGGAAAAGTTATGAGAGGAAATATTAAAACTTTACTGGTAGAGATCCCCAATGTTAATCCCTCAAGTGGATAACCCACCCTCCCTACCCAAAAAACAAAAAACAAACAAAAAAAAAACAAAGGAAATTAAAAAGAAGTTAAGGAGGTAAATAGAGCTTTAGAAAAATTAGATATGAAAAAACTCTGGAGAAAACTGAAGTGAATTAGAAAGTAATACACCTTTTTCTTAGAGGTATATTGTACCTTCACAAAAATTGACCATATAATGTGAAATAAGAAAAACCTCACAATCAAATATAGAAAAGCAAAAATAGAAAATGCATCCTTTTTAGACCATAATGCAATAAAAATTACATTTCACAAAAATCAGCAAAAAAAAAACCCCTAAAACTTAATTGGAAACTATACAATCTTATGCTAAAGAATTAATGAGTCAAAGAATAAATCATAGAGATAATCAATAACTTCACTAAAAAGAATAACAATGATTAGATAATATACCAAAATTTATGGGATGCAGTCAAACCTATATTTGGGGGAAATTTTACACCTCTAAATTCTTAGGATGGTAACATAGAGAAAGAGTAGTTGAATTAGACATGAAATTAAAAAAAAAACTAGAAAAACAACAAATAAAAATTTCCAATTTAACATCAATTTAGAAATATTGATAATAAAATGAGAAATTAATAAAATTAAAATAAGAAATCCTTGAGTTAATAAATAAGACAAGGAGCTCATTTTGTGAAAAATAAATAAAATAGATAAATCATTGGTGAATTTGATTTTTAAAAAAAGAAATAAGGAAAACATATTATGTGTCGAGAATGAAAAAGATGAAAACAATGAAGAAGAAATTATTGATATTTATTTCTCCCAACAATATGTCAATAAATCTGATAATCTAAGTGAAATACCTACAAAGATATCAACTGCTTAGACTAACAAAAGAGGAAATGGAATACTTAACCACAACACAGAAAAAAATTAATTCTAAATATAATAATAAACCATTAAAGAATTTTCTAAGAAAAAAGGCCCCAGGGCCAGATGAATTCACATGTGAATTATATCAAACATTCAAAGAACAGTTAACTCCAATATTACATAAAGTATTTAGAGAAATAGGGGATGAAAGAATTCTTCCAAATTCCTTTTATGACACAAATATAATACTAATATCTAAGCTAAGAAAAGTTAAAAAAGAGAAAGAAAACTAAAGACCAATCTCTCTAAAGAATACTGACACAAAAATTTTAATAAAATACTAGCAAAGAGTTTACAGGATTATATCACAAGGATCATATACTCTGACCAAATAGGTTTTAAATATTCTGGGATGTTTAAATATTGGGAAAACCCAATTAGAGGCCAACAGTTGGAAAAAATAAATTCAAGAATGATCAGCATAGGGATGATAATTGAATATATGAGAGCTTATAATATCCTCTCGTAAAATAGTATAAAGAGAAAAGAGAAGGGAGTCCAGTACTTAGCCCTAGGGCCATGTTGGCAAAGACATGAGCCCCAGCTTGTGAGAGAAGGATGCTCCATTATTCCTCTCCACAATGCCTGAGGACATTTTTCACATGCCCCGCCCCACTGCCCAGCAGCCCATTGAGAGCACTGATGAGCAGTGCTGATCTTTTTGATCCCATTAGGGTTTTCTTGGCAAAGATATTGAAGTGGTTTTCCATTTCCTTCTCCAGCTCATTTTACAGCTGAGGCAATGGAGGCAAACAGGGTTAAGTGACTCGTACAGAGTCACATAGCTAGTAAGTGTCTGAGACCAGATTTGAACTCACTCAGATGAATCTTATTCCAGGCCTGATATTCTATCCACTGGACTACCTAGCTCTGCTCCAAGCAAGAGTAGTTTCAGATTAATAATGAGATTTGAAAATATACTGTAGAAGAAAGTCCTAGGAAAATAAGTCTAGGTAACTATTGTAATTAGTCTTTTTCAGGATTTTAGCTAGCTACCAAAGAGAGGCAAAGCATGCTATGATAGCTAATAGGAATGGGTGGATCAAGTGAGAATTTTTTGAAGATGAGGGAGATATGGGCATGTTTATAAAAAAGAGAGAAAGCCAGTAGACAAGGCTGGATCTAAGATAAATGTTAGAGTGGGAATGATAGAAAGGACAGTCTGCTGGAAAAGTTAAAATGAAATGGGATCACTTATGCACATAGAGGGGTATGCCTAGGCCAGGAGAAAGACCATCTTTTCATGTCAGGCAGGGATGAAAGCATTGATAATATAAAGGCATTTAGGGGATAGAAAGAGATGGAAAAAAAGAAGTTTTCTGCACATGGCCTCAGTTTTTATAGTGAAATATGAGGCCAGTACCCATTACACTAGTGGAATCAAACTCAAATAGAAACAGAGCCACAAATCTATACATTGGGATTTCTACAACTGCATATTAAACTATTATTAAAATATAATATTATTTATATTTCATAGCATTTATATACTTTAAAAATCTTTTCCAATTATATATTAATGTGGTTTGGGCTGCTTAAGGACTATTATGGTAAGCATGTGGCACATGGGTCATGCATTAGACACCCCTACACCATATTGTCTCTTAGGCAGTTTTAGAAATAATTTTGCAGATTTCAGACAATCCCTACCACTCACATCCTCATATCTGGACTTGCCTATACCTGACTATCAATAGGTGGCAAGAATAGGAAAGAGGATACATTTGGAAAGACAGATCCTCAAGCAAGCCTGGATAGAAAAGATACAGATGAACAAAGTATCCCCAACCTTTAATCAATTTTCTTGAGTTCCTCACCTTTTACAGATGCAGTTCCTTGACTCTAATGCATTTTCATTGCCTCCTCCTATCTCAGCAATAAGATACAAAATTACGATGTTGAGTATTTATTTTTATTATTGTTCAAAACACTACAGATAATTTAACTATAGTCCAGGGTCTAATTTTGCCTATTCCACCTTCCATGCCCTAAAATTTGCTTGATTACTATTTGCTTATATAAAAGAAAAGGATAAACCTTTATAAAAGCATAATTCTAAGGGGAGAAACAATATTGAAACATACCATTTGGGATTTAGGAACTTGGACCTTTAAATTTTATCAGTGTATCAAACACTCAATCAATGAAGACCAGCAACTGTTCTGCAATTTATACTCCTTGAGAGTTGGTTATGGAAAGGAGAGGTTAAGAAATTGCTCATAATCATAGCATGCATGTAGTGTTATGAGGAAAATTAAGAGTTTAGACATTTAGTGAAATTAGCACCCAGGTTGTCCAATAAGACCTAAAGGTTACAATGATGGAATAGTGGCAAGGTAGGAAGTGATTCCTGAGAGACTCTGTTATGACTGAGAGCAGTTGGATGCTGGTGAACTGCCTCTAGTGGAGAGCCCAGGAGAGTGAATTTGTTTCCCAGAAGAAACACCTGCCTGTGGGAAATTCAAGTTGAGCAGGAGAATCAGACTTGGGTGGTGGAAATCCCAGGCTGATTAAAGCTCCTTGTTTTTCATCTTTAGATTGATTTTGCTGAGGAACTGTGCTGGATTATCACTGGAACAAAAGTGAACTCAAGTTATGAGACATCCATTCACCTTCCAGTCTTTTAGGCTAATCCAGGCAGCCTGGGTTAGAAGTATAGATCTTGACCCATCTCCCAGTCCCTGAGTTTTGTCCTTAGATACCTAGTTTTAGAGTGACCTCTCCCTACATTACTTCCCTTTTGAATTCATTATTAAAAAGTGTTTTTTAACTTCCTGTTGTTTCTTTCCCTTAGTAAGTAAGATATCCCTGGATGATGTAGTCTGAGAGTCAGTTGGATCCTAACTGCCACTCACTCAAATTGTCACAGCCCATTTATATTTGTCTAAGGTAGTTATATCTCTTCACCCTTCATTCCTCCTTCATCCCTTTCCCCCCCAAGAAAGACCTGTGCGTTTATTTACCCACATCAGTAGCAAAGTCAGGATTTGAACCAAGGCCATCCTAATTCTGCTCTTTATACACAAGAACACTCTGCCTCTCAATATATGTCAATTATCATAATAGTATTAAAATATTAAACATCAAAGGAAGTATATAGCTCCAAGAAACCAAAATATAACATAATTCAATTCTTGAAAATGATGTTTTTAAATAAATCATCTTTTTATCTTGACAGTCTTAACCATACAACATACTCTTGGCAGTCCGTGGACACCTTCTTTCTTATTATGGCTGTAGTTTTCAATTCATTTTCATATTTCATTTCATTTTTCTCTTTCAATTTCATATTCATGTTCATATTCAATCATTCAATCAATCAAACAGATAGTATCTTTTATGCCAAAAACTAGAGTTGGGCAATAAAAGAGCCAGAATGGTTTTGCCAGTCTCTAAATATTGGGGTGCTGAAATTGGGGGATACCCATGTTACCACTTAGCCCCCAAATCAGTGTTTACACATTTCATATTTTGGCAAATGCTTTATAGCCTTGAGCCCACTATAGCATAGGAACATACTCTCCTCCCCATAGCTCTTAATAAAACTTTAGCATAGAAGCTATGCACATCATGGCACTGATTTTCTTAATTGCACTCAAGAGTAAAGTGCAATTAAGAAAATCAGTGATGTGATTGATCCTTCTTTATATGGAAGACTTTTTGCACACTAAATAAAATAAGCTACTAAGGTGAATTAAACACATCTCATGACTTTTCCACCCCTCTCCGAGTCTAGATATTTCTTTTTTCCAATTTGAATATATGAAATAATCTAGACACTCATTAGTGTCTAGGGAACAGGGCTTGGGGGTTTTGAAGGAGAAAGATCAAGATGGTCAGCACTATGATATACCTATGATCTTTAAGCTCAAATCCTTCAGAATCAAGTAAAAGAATATTCCTAGCCTAGCATACAGCTCTAAGAGGTTTACCAAAAGTGTACTATACTCCCCCCCCATAGCCACAGGGTTCTTTGATACCCTCAGGCATCCCATATCTAGGGACACTGCCCAAATAGGCAGAGAAATCTAGCCTTTTGTGATTCTGATGCAACAAGATATGATCACCAGAAAAGGAATTAGAAATTCTAATCCCAGCTTTAACCAGCAAGGTGACTTCAGGCTGAGAGTCCTAATCAATAAACATTTATTAATCACTTCCAATATGCCAGGAATTGTGCTGAGTGTTGGCAAAACAAAGAAAGGCAAAAGATAGCCATTGATCTCAAGGGATTTCCAAAATAATGGGCAGGTAACAAGAAGTCAATTATGTACAAGATATATAGGAGACAGATTGGAAATGATCATTGGCTGGAAGGATGGAAAGGATTTAAAAAGGCTTCAGAAGGTGGGAATTTAGTTGGGACTTGAAGGAAACCAAGGAAGACAGGAGGGAGAGATGAAGAAAGTAATCATTCTAGGGATATAGGAATGACTAATGAAAATGCCCTGAGGCAGAAGATATGTTTGAAGAACAGCAAGGTCACCAGTGTCACTGAAGTACATAGTACATGTTGTAGTATCAGAAAAATGGAAAATTAGGGTGGAAAAACAAAGAGACCCAGTTATGAAAAGCGCTGAATGACAGACAGAAGGTTTTATATTTGAACCTAGAGATGATAGGGAACTACTGTAGTTTGTGGAGTAGTGAGAGGAATGTTCAGACCTGCAAGTTAGCAAGATCACATTAAGAGCCAAAAGAAGCCTGGACTGGAATGGGGAGGAACTCAAGGTAGGGAGACTGTGTGAAGTGGAAGTTTAAAGGGACCTTGAAATATTACAGTATACCTTCTTTAGACACTACACCAAATGGAATGTATTTCTTGAGAGAGAAATGTGGAGCAATGTCTCATATCATAGACCAGATTTACAGAGAGAGAGAGATATGTGGCCACATCTTAGGTCATGGACCCAAGATAGACTGACCACTGATTTACAGAAAAATGTGGGGCACTGCCTCAAGTCATTGACCTAAAACAAATGCTCCCCACAAAGGTTTACAGAGAAACCTAGGGCACTACTACAAATCATTGACCCAAGACAAAATGCCTAAAAATTCATAGAAAAATCCCTTATTGATAGGTGAATCCTTACATAATCAAGCCTCCCTCAAGGGATTATAACATTTTTAAGATGGCTGGAAACAGAGGTTTTAATCCAGAATAAAATAAAGGACAAGAATATTATTCACAGAGAGGAGGAGTTCAGGGCTGGATTATCTGTGAGGGGCTGACAATAGGATCATTCTAGCCATTGGACTTGACCACTTGGGTCAAGCCTCTGATACAATGGGAGAAGCTTCTAAGACAAAATGGTACATAAGCTTTGATCATTGAGTAAAGCCTAAGACAAGATCAGTGGGGATATCTCCCTAAGGCAAGTTCCCAGACAATTTCTAAAGATCCAAAATATTCACAGACTTTAAAGGTTTTGTCCAGCATGGGGAAGGATGGGGTGAGGAAATCTTGTCTTGAAGGAGTTGGACAAGAGGGGAACCCATTTTTACTAACTTCTTAGAGATACTAACAATTAATAATGTGAAAATAACACACTAATTTCCCACTCCACACAAGAACAACCAGCAGTCTATTGCAAGAGACTAGATATGAAGTGATTGCAATTGTCCTAGAGTGAGGTGATGATGGCTTACCCTAGATTAAGAGCAGTATCAGAGAAGAAAAGGGGAAATGAAGATAATCCACTTCAATCTTCTGAGTCTCACTTTCTCCATCTATAAAGTGAAGGGATTGCACTAAATGACTCTTGTCAACCTTGAAAAACACAGAACTACCAAAGTAGTTAGAAAGAACAAGTCTTTAATCAGGACAAGGAAGACAATGCTCTAAGGGCCACCACACAGAGTCATATGCAATATACCACACAGAGAAAAGCTCTGGGACTCTAAGAACATTGTCTCTGGGAAAATGTACCTTGAAGGGGATATTCCAATGAAATGAAGAACTTGAGGGTTTATAGAAATTTGGGGAATAAAAGAAAGGAAGGACAATATGGTAACCAGGGAAAGAGGACTCCGACTCCAGCCAAGGGCTGGACTACCTAGGAAAGGCCTAGATACAAAAGGAGACATTGCCAAGACAATAGGGTACTTTAGATTTTACTATATCTATTAATTCTATCTAGACTGAAATCATTGGGTATTTTAAGGTTTATTGTTTAGTCTTAGACAAGGGTCAGTCTGGAACTTCCTGAAGGTAAGTTCCCAAAGGACAAAGGTAAATTTGGGGGTTCCATGAAAAAATATCATCACCCTTAAGATCTGAACTAGCTCTAGGATTACACATTTCTCTATGACAGAGCCCTCTATGACAGAAACTATTCCATCACTGGGCCTGGAGTCAGGCAGATCTATCTTCCAGAGACCCTAGTTAAGTCACTGGTCCTCTCTAGGCCACACTTTTCCTCATCTATAAAATGAGATGGTAAGACTCAATGGCCTCTGATTCCTTCTACTTACAAATCTATGATCCTTTGACTCTATGACCCTTGCCCAAATATATCTTGTTCTAAACACACAAAATTTTCAGTGGTTGTTGATCACATCATTTAAAAAAAAATGTTTAAAAAGAGGGGAGGCAGCATGGCCTAATGGGAAAAGAACTGACTAGAAATTAGAGATTCCATATTTTTGACTCTATTATACCACTGCCAAGTCTATAATCTCAGACAACCTATTTCAGCTTTACTTTCCCCATCAGATGGGGGTGTGGAGGTAGACTAAATGATCTCTAAGGTCCCTTTCAGCAAAAGTATTCTGTGATTTTTTTTTCTTCTGTACAACTCCTACCGAAAAATCACTCAGTCACTCTTATATGGAAAATATAGAAATACTCCGAGCCCCACTGACAATTCTGACAGAAATATGAGCAAAAAGATTACATTAGATCTAACACCTAAACATTTCAGCACACTTTATAAAACTCCAACCACCTTTCAGTCCTTTTGTAGGATTCTAATAAAGCCCACCACTGAAAAGAAGTCTAGACATTTCCAAGAAGCCCAGAGGAGATGTGAAAATGTAGGTTGAGCAGACCTAAAGAAGGAAGCTATTCCAAGTGAGAACAGTTCTTCCTTATTTCTTTTGTATAGTGTCATATTTCTGACTGTGAGTATCACAGTTCCAAAGTGATAAGCCCCATAAAAATGCAGATTCTAAGGCAATAAAGGAAACCGGGTGGAGTAGTAATGAGCATCCTGAATGAGAGACTGGCCAGAGAAAGCTCTTAACTGCTTCTCTGAGGGAATCTGGACAAAGAGACAGACAAAGGCCACATAATACAGCATCAGGGAAGGTGAAGACAAGATGTTTGAATTTCTTGAAGAGAGTAAGAGGGAACTAGTTAAGGGCTCAGAGGGACGAATTGGCATGCATTGAATGATGGGAGTCTGAAACTATAATTGGAAAGGCAAGCAGAGCTCAGGGAAGCTTGTTTTAGGATCAAGGACAGCAATGCTGTTTGAAGACAGATGGAAAGGAGCCAGATGAAAGACCAAGGTCTTTAATGAGAGAGATTGGAGGGAGGGACAGAGGGAGAGAAGGAGGGGAATAAGGAGAGAGAGAACAGAGAGAAAAAGGGAGAGGAAGAAAAAAAAAGATCAAGAATCATATGAGAATACAATTGAGTTCAGTGAACTGAAATATTGGAAAAGTGGAAGAATTCATTGATTAAAGTGGACCCCTACATGACTTTATAATGTTAGTGGATTTGAAGGGCTGGAAAAGCTATATAATGGAAAATGCACTGTGCTACATCTTTGCTAATTGGAATCCAACCAAATTCCTCTTTGGTGTGACAAGGCCTTCCCTGGGATGATAAAAAAAAAAATGTCCACATGGAGCTAAATGCATTCTTAGGATTTTAGGACAATATGACTCTTCTTGAGCAGCCAGGGTGTTTGTATCATTTCTCTAAACAGATAAGGAAAGTTGTTGTAATTAGAATCATACCTGATTCCTGACATTTGAGAGGATATTAAAACTACCAACAGGCACTTATAAATGACAAGAAGAACACGGGAGACAAACACATCTGCTTCTGAATCTGATTAAAGTTTGAATTGAAGCATTAAGGCTCAGCAGTTAGAGCTAATGCCCTAAGAATGTGAGATTAGTAGAAGAGAGACAGAGGGGAAAACACTGTTTCTCTAACTTCCGAAGAGGTATCAAAGTCTGAACACCTGGCTGCTGAAATAAACACACTCCCCCTGATTTCTTTTTATAGCTCCGCATGGGTGACATTTGACTCCTACACGGACCAAGCAGAACAACCATTTTGCTGATATAGCCATTATTTTTCCAGGAAGTAGAGCTTTCCGGACGCTATAGCTAAGCCCAGCTCCACTGAGCCCTACAACATAACCATCATTCGCCTGTTATGTTGACATTGACAGTAATGCAAAAAAGAAAAGCCCACTTTAGTCCAGTGAATATTTGATCCTGGTCACTGCCTGTCCAGCCCTCATACTCCCTTTCAGCAGGCAGTTCACTCTAACAAGTTGTTGTGATCTTGATTTGACATTTTTACCTCCATAGACTTACAGTGTCTAAACTATAACCCCAGACAAAGGTCACCTCTTTTACCCTACAAGCCAATTGCTACCACTCCACTGTCTGATCAGTATAGATTAACTAGATAAGGTCAAGATTTTGAGGCTCCAGGCTCTGCTGAGAGCCAACCAACCTCTGAACTATTCCCAGGAAAAATGTCTAAGCTCTGACCTTAAATTTTGAGAAAAATTAAAATCATTTGAACAAACCAATGATCTAGCTGTAGCAAAAAAAAAAAAAAAAAAAAAGAGTGTGTGAAGACCTTTTCTCAGTGCAAGTAAGAGATAATACTGGTAATAGTCTGAAGTTTGATAATAAGTGGCAGGAAGTTTCTTTTCTTATACAGGTAAAAGAATACTGCCTCAAAAGAAACCTGTAATCTAATTGTTGGCTTGCTAGAAATGGTCACAAGATCATTCAATTGAAGTGGCTCCTCCTTGCCTCATCTTCTTCTAGCCTGGGCTCCACCTAACCAAATATGACCTGTCTTTTTTATCATCTGACCAAGTAATCCCTGAAGGGGGGATCAAAACACTAAGAGCTCATGATATTACCCAGCAAATAGTTAAATTGAAGATAAATTTAAACCAGGGGTTCTGTACCTCGGGTCTCTCGACTCTCAACAATATCCATGGATAGATTTCAGTGAGTCAGTGAATTTGGATGGCAGAAAAATACATCTCTATTCTCACTAAGTTTTATCTAAAATTTGACCTTTCCTTTAATTATTTAAAAACATATTTCTGAGACAAGGTTGAAAAGCACACACCAGACTACAAAAAGGGATCCATGGCACTAAAAAGGTGAAAAATCCCTGCTTTAGACAAAAATCACAATCATGATATACTTAGGTAATAGGAAAATAGAGCTGGTAGGAACCCCAGAGGCCATCTAGTTCAACCCCTTCATTTTACAGATGAGGAATCCAGATCTCTACCACTGAGCTAGTATTACCTGCCTTTCAAATGGGACCAATAAAGTAGCTATAAAACTTATTTGTATTTCCTTTATTTTTTAAAAAATAAAGGTATTTTTCTTCTATTTCTGAGAGCTATAAAACATGTTGATACTAAAAAGCACTGGAAGGCCCAGAGAACTATGAAAATCCAAATCTGATGACAAATTTACAGAGGGAGCACTGCATTCTGTTTAGTTCAACATTTTTATCAATGACTTTAATGAAAACATAGGTACTCCCTCCAAAAGGAAACTATGTGGACTGCCCATCAGTTATCCCTCACTCTTATTATATGATCAGCCCACTTCCTTTACCAATCATCCATCTCTGACAAGAAAAAAGACTTTTTTGTGTGCATTTACTTGCTGATGGTATGTTTCAGCATACTGATATCCAATATCTATGTCTCCATAGCACTCTGGGTGATTCACTACTTTAATTCTTTAAAGGTTTTAGTATTCCATGACTAACAACTATATAGCATCGCTAGAAATTATTCATGTAAAAAGAAGGTGGCATATAATTGTAATAGAAAACTATTATGCCATAAGAAATGACAAACAAGATGATCCCCCCCAAAACAAAACAAAACAAAGAACCCTGGAAAGATGCATGAAGTGATGCAAAGTGAAGTGAGCAAGACCAGGAGAATGTTGTACACAGTAAACAATAATATATGATGATCATCTGTGAATGATTTAACTATTATCAACAAGGCAAGCATCCAGGACAACTCCAAGGGACTCATGACAAAAAAAAAAAAAAAAGATATCCACAGCCATAGCAGATGGAACAGATGGAGTCCAAATGCAGACTGAAACATACCATTCTTCACTTTATTTCCTCCATGAATTTTTCTGTAGTATAAGCAATATATGTCTTGTTTCACAACATGATGAACAAGGAAATATGTATTAGATTATAATATATGTTCAACCTATATCCTATTACTTCTGCCTTCTTGGGGATGGGGCCAGGGGAAGGAGGGAGAGAATATGGATTACAAAGCATCAGAAAATGAATATTGGAAATTGTAATGTAATTAATTGACATAATCTGGAAAAAATTTTCAAGGTGAGATTGTATTTCATGGAGACACTTGAAGTTATTGAACACATTTCCAGTTTACCAAAGGTAATTTTTATCCCACTCTTCCTTTCATGTTCTCTTATGGGCCCAGCTTATTGTTTATTTGCAGTATCTGACCAAAATATATTTACTGATGGATAGCATTAGGAGCTGTCCATATAACTGTGTATCATAGACTACACAACAAATATTTTTCATCCATTTGGCCTTTCCACTGTAGGGAGCTTAGATGGAATCTTTTGAGTGATTATGGATCTCACTGAAAAGACTGTGATGCATTTCAGACCAGTCACCATGTCATTTTATGCAAACAAGATCATATAGAGGATCTCACTCTCAGGAGGGAAGACCACTTCAATTTGTACCTTGTAATGAACAATCAATAGCACTAACAAGCACGTTTAATAAGTGAGTTTCTCCTTTTTTTATGCCTGGTTTGATATCAATAAGAAAAGGATCTCTGAACAAAGTTATTGCAATTGTTAGCAAATTTTAAGGACTATTTTGCATGTAATCCTAATGTAGATTGTTATTTGCTAGCTACTCTGATGTGGTGTTCTGGGTTAATATAAGAATAGAATAGTATTATATATCCTCCTGGGCAACATAATTGGATTTCAATTTAGGGATTTAGGGAGATGATACTAGTTCATCCAAAAGTCTGAGTTTAAGTGTAGGAGTTTCAGCCTGGCACATAGGAATAAATTATAGCAGATAGCTACCTATTTGATAAAAAAAGCAGTTTATATCTTGCCCAGAACCATTAGGTAAAAATGAATGAAATGTTCATTTGCTCAAGGATAAAATGGTATGGATGACTATATTATCTCCCACCCCAACAACTAAATACTTATAGATTAGGTAGAGTCAAGACTTTCATGCTAACTGACAATTTTTGGAAATCATGCTACTTTTATTTTAGTGATCCTGTCTCCAAACTTGTAAATGGAATTATAGTACTATTTGATATGATAGCTGAAATAAGCCATTCTTCAGTTCCTCTGAGTCCCAGACACACAAGTTCTCAAATATAAGGGAACTCTTTCCCAATCTAAAAAAGGGGAATGAGGCCCTAACTCTTGGGATCTTCACTTATAATATAGTCCTGCACATAATAGCTCTTCCTGCTTATAAAACTTTATAGCCCAGAGAATGAATAAAAGGTATACTATTCCCTGGAGGGAGACATCTGGGGAAAGAATCTTCTCCAAGTTATATTACTAGTAACCCTCAGGGAGTCACCCAGATCATCAAAATGTGAAATATTTGCGAAGATGTTTTATTAATATAAATGAGTTTGTTTTCCTGTTTACATTGTTTTGAGTGTTATGAGCAATGCTAGTAATGCTGGTAGCTGACATTTTAAAGCTGTGAAATGAATTCTTTCTCCACTCCATTAAAAAGAGGAGAAAAAAATCTGCATCTCATAAACGTCATCTTGATGAACCAGATGTTTGAATAATGTTGGGCTCTATTTCTGTGTCTCAGGTTCTATTTTTTGCCTTGGAGCATTTAACAACTAAGAAGCAAAAGGCCACATTGGGTTTCTTTAATGGCAGGTGGAATCTGTCTTTTGAATAAGTAATAGATACACTGATTTTTGCCACAGATAAATTTTCAGTTCTTACACTTAAGTCTACAGGATTTGGAAGTTTATTCAACTAATACAACCTACATGTAGAGGGAAATTAGGAATTTTTCAGTTGGCAGGAATGTAGAGAATAAGGTAAGTAGTACAGAGGACACCAACCTCAACTTGCCCTACTTAAACCTAGTTTTGACTTAAATTTGCCTGAAAAAATTAGGGCATGATGGAGTTGAAAGGAACCCCTTCCTCACAACCCTATGTAAGCATCCCTGAAGTTTTGTCAAGTAGAATCCAAAGAATATTTTTGAAAAGACATAGAATAAAAACCAAGTTATGATAGGGGTTTGATAAAAAGTTTAGAACTATTAGATTTAAAGATAGAAGAAGTTCTAAAGAACATTTATTTCATTCTTCTTATTTTATAGATTAGGAAAGAGACCCAGAGAAAGTGAGTTATCTAGTCATACAACTATTAATTGGTAGAATAAGAATTTGAACCTAAGCCCTCATTATACTAATTCAATTACTCTGTCCATGATATCATTACAAACTCAGTGAAGAGATTGAGATTAGTGAACTCAAGAGCAGAAAGAAATCAGTTCAAAAGACAGACTTCAATATGCCTAAGAATTTCTCTAGCTTTGTAACAACAGTTATGTCCCACTATCTCTGACTCCATGGGTCATATCATGCCAGGCCCTTCTATCCTCCACTATCTCTCAAAATCTGTCATAACTCATGTCCATTGCTTGCATGACACTATCTATCCATCTTCTGCCATAGCCTTTTCCTTTTGAATTTCATAATTCCCAACATCAGAGTGTTTTCCAATGAGCCTTGTCTTTTCCTTATGTGGTCAAAGTATTTAGCTTCAGTTTCAGTGTTTGACCTTCTGATGAATAGTCTGAATTAATTTCTTTTAAGTATTGACTGTTTTGATCTCCTTGTTGTCCAAAAGTCCTTTCTAGCACCATCATTTGAATGCATCTGTTTTTTAGTGCTCATTTTCCTTACAGTCCAACTGTCATAGCCATACATTGCTACTGGAAAAACACTGTAGCTCTAGCTACCTGACTGCATATGACTATCAAAGAGATATGCATCACAAAAGAGCTAAAGATAGTCCCTTGAAATATCAAGATAAAATGGTGACAGTTCCTTTTCTTTAATGTGTGGAAAGAGACCATACAATAATAGGAAGATGAATAGAATATAACAGAAATGGGCATAAGAAATGGAAATACCCAGGGAAAAGTGATAACAATAAGAATAAAAGTTTCTAGCAAACAGAACTTACTGGCAAAGAACCCTAGCCCAGAGAAGAAACTTGTCTCATAATATCATCAGAAAACATTAAGAGTTACAACTATGAGTTAGACCAGTAGTTTTCCTTATCTATGTGTTCCTTGCACTTGATTCTTACTGGAAAGAAAATTCCTATACACTCGAGGTAGGGGAAAGTGGGGACTAGTATCTTCTTGCACTTATTTTGTTGCCATATTGTCTCATTCAACAAAGTTTGCTTTGATTAATGTGTCTTCTAGAAGAATGTTAAAAGAAACATTAATAGGGAGTATTTAGGTAGCCTAGTAGAAAAAGTGCCAGGCCCAGAGTCAGATGGTCCTGTATTAAAATTTGGCCTCAGACACTTCCTAGCTATGTGACTCTAAGCAAGTCACTAAACTCCTATTGCCTAGCCTTTGCTGCTCTTCTGCTTTAATACTAAGACAGAAGGTAAGGGTTTAAAAGGAAAAAAGAGAAGAGAAGAGGAGAGGAGAGGAGAGGAGAGGAGAGGAGAGGAGAGGAGAGGAGAGGAGAGGAGAGGAGAGGAGAGGAGAGGAGAGGAG
>NC_058132.1:520200551-520228184 GCF_016433145.1 Gracilinanus agilis
AGAGATTTGGAACACTTTCTCATGTGCTTATTGATACTTTTGATTTCTTTACCTGAAAATTGCCTATTCATGTCTCTTGCCCATTTATCAATTGGGGAATGGCTTGATGTTTTAATGGATGGGGCTAGATTGCTGCTGAAGTGCCTTTTATTGCTGTGATTCAGTGAATACTTGTAGACCAGGCTGGCAAAACCACTATTCTTCAGGAAATGAAAGGGGAAGTCCTCCTTCTATAGAAAGCAATGACCTACACATCAAGCAATACTGGAAATAATAATTGATATTTATCTAGTGCTTTAAAGTACTTTATAAACATTCTCATTTTATAATCTTAATACTTAGTAAATTAACTAATGCAAAAATTATCAGGTTTGTTTTACAAATAAATAAGGAGGCTGAGGGTTACAGAAATTAAGAGAAATGTCTATGGTCACAGAATTATTATCAAAAACGGATTTGAATCCTGGTGTCTGATACTCCAAGTTCATCATTCTTTCCTCCATCATCATTCCCTGCTGCCTATTCCCTAATATTTAGGTGACTTGGCTCACATTTAATTCATTGATGGGGCTTAAATTGAAACAGTTTCAAGAGGCTACAAGCCTTCCTCTACTCCTCCCAACTCCCATTCTAGGGGGGAAAATTTCTACCACATATGTATTTGTTGAAGTCAATTATTACCATAGAAAAGCTTAATTCTCTCTATTTTGATCTTCTGAAGACTATCAATGCCAGAAGAAAAATAAGTTTAGCATGAAAGAGGGGAAAAGAAACTAGAGAAATTAGAGACTCTAAAATGAGCACAACAAAGGGATGGATGGTTTGAAGGGGGGGAAGAAAATATATCATTTCATGTAATAGAAATGGAAAAATTAGTTTTGTGCAAAGCCATAGAATATGGCAATTGAAAGGGATCATCAAGATCATCTTGTCCAATCTTTTCACTTAAAAAAAAGAGAAAACTAAGAGCCAATTAAGTTCTATGACTAGCCTAGGGTGATACAGCAAATTAGTCACACACCTGAGACTAGATACCCCTGCCAGGTACTTTGACACCTAGCCCAGTATTCTTTCCACTGTCACAGTGACAAAGAGAGGGGACAAATGAGATGTAAAAGAAAATCTCCATATATATAATTAATAATGACCTTTACCCCTTTACACTTCACCTAATACTTTATTAGTGTTTCTTTTATGTACTTGCCATATATCTTTTTTTTTGTTATGTTTATTTCTGGATGTCATGCCTCATACTAGATTGAGCAATAAACATCATTATGGCAGGGACAATGTCTCCCCTATGTTCCATCACTTACTATAAGCAATCAATCAGTAATCAACAAGCATTTATTATTCACTTACTGTGTGTCAGGTAGAATACTAAACTTTGAGCATGTAAAGAACAAACAAAAAGAGTTCCTACTCTCAAGGAACTTATCTTCTGGAGAGAGAGAAAGAGAGAGAGAGAGAGAGAGAGAGAGAGAGAGAGAGAGAGAGAGAGAGAGAGAGAGAGAAAGAGAGAGACACCTTTAAGATATAGACAAAATTGATGAAAATTAGCCTTAGAAGGTATGATAAAAGCAACTTGGGATGGAGAAGAGAATCATATCAGAAAGAATTCCTCCTTCCAAGGGGTTGATGTTTGGTTTGAGTCAAAGGTCAGGGGAAAAATATTCTACTTTCTAGCTGTGTGACCCTGCACAAATCACTTAACCCCCATTGCCTAGCCCTTACTGCTCTTCTGACTTGGAATCAATATATAGTATTGATTTTAAGATAGAAGGTGAGGGATATATATATGTATATATATATATATCTATATATATATATGTATTTATATAACTACATTGGGAATAATCAGGGCAAAGATAAAGGACCATCATATATGAGGAATAGCAGTAGGCTATATGACTAGATAGCATAATGAATATAGTAGAATGGAACACCAGAAAACTGGAAAAGTAGGAAAAGTTGAAGTTGTAAAGAGTTTTAAATGCCAAATAAATGGCATTACATTCTGTCTTGTGTATGGACAAGATCCTAGTCACTGAAGTTTATTGAGTAAGGGAATCACATGATCAGAACCTATGCTTTGGGAAAATCACTTTGGCAGCTGAAAGGAGGATAGTTTGGAATGGGGAGAGACTTAAGGAAAGGATAACAATTATCTGGCTATTGTGATAGTCAGGCAAGAGATGATGAAAGCCTGAACTGGTATGGTTGGTGTATGAGGGGAGAAAATATGCTTACTAAAGATATTATAGAGAAAAAATTACAAGCCATGGTAACTGACTGGAAATATGGAGTGATTGAGAGAGGAGTCAAGGATAACAGCAAGATTTTGATCTTGGGTAACTGGAAGGATAACAGTGCCCTCAATAGTAATAGATAAAGCCAAAAGAGGGGTGGGTTTGAAGGAAAGGCAATACATTCTATTTTGGACATGTTAAGTTTAAGATGCTAAAATGACATCAAATTTAAAATTTTCAACAAAACTTTGATGCTACCAATTGGAATTTAGGAAAGAAACCAGGCTGAATATATAGATCCCAGAATTATCTAATAGAGATGACAATTAAACTTATGAGAAGTGATGAAGTCACTAAGTAAGAGAGTATAGAGAGAAAACAACTCTTCAAATACACTTTATAAATGTGGAATTAAACTGGAAAATATAGACTAGATCTTTGCTCATCGATCTGTCTTCTTAAGAGCATATGCCATAGTTTTAGATAACAAAACTAAAGGGCTTTAACCTTTTTAATCAGACCATGTTGCTTATGATGCTAATTCAGTGAATTCAATTCCCACATGATCCAATGAACTTTTTTTCAGTATGTAAACTTAGGTTGAGTCTCTGGACCTGATCAACCATCTCACAAATGTTTACCATTAACCACAAACACAATGGAGAATAAGTTGTTGAAGATGAAAAGATGTATCACCTGACAAGTGACTTTCTGATGATGAATTTCTCTGAGCTTATCATGAAAGGTCATTCATTATATGACATGTAGTCCACAATTGATCACATATCCAAAGTCTTCCCAGCTTAGCTGGGTTTTTCAGAGTATACAATATATTAGTATCACCTTCTAGTGCAGTACCTGTGACATGACCGGACAATGGAGTAGATGAGGATGGTGATGATGATTTTTATTACCCAACACAGTGACACTTATCATATGTGTGTATAATGTAACATTATGAATTTCATACACAACATTAAATGAATATTCTGTTTCAAAAGAAAAGTGAAAATGAAAGGATAAAAGCTGAAGGCTTTGAAACATATTAGGGTGAGGCAGGGACAGGAAGAGTAATAGAAAGAAGGAAATGAAGTCAGAGATAAAGAAAAGTAAGAAAAAGATTTGCAAATTGGATGTCAGGAGATTTTGTTCTATTTTCTTGACTGGTAAGTGAAATCTAAAAGAAGAATTTTCTTTTACACTTTTGAAAATCCACAGTTTGCCCAAGAGACCAGATACTTATTCAGCTCCCACCTCAAGAATTCATTTCTAGCATTCTTCTATTTTTAAAAATGGGTTTCTGTGAAATATTTCATAATGTGGACAGGTTTCTTGGGGGTCTATCTATGCACTGAAGCTGGTTTTAAAAAAACATTAATAGCTTATCCGTTAATGGGTTTTTCAGAGTCTCTGAAGATTCACCTTGTACATTATAACCTCCCACTTAGCCCCCTGGCTAAATCCTGATTGCCCTTGTAAGACATCTTCAGGACATATTACTAAAATTAAAAATTGTTCTTATAAGAAATAGCTTCTCATACTATGCACCATACAATCTCATAAAATGGCAGGGCTTAAGTGCAGCCAATTAATGTTTCATTATAAACAATTTCTGTGAAATATTTAGCTTCCATAAAAGTAACATTGCTTGGTGGATGGAACATCACAATGACATTTGGAATCTTAGGTACTTTGCCAGACTTGGAAAAGCCATTAAATATTGCTTGGCATTGCCAAGACCTTCTGGCTATTTCATTTACCTTTCATATCAAAAGTTGAAGAAAATATTAACAAGAACTATTCTGTGCAGATCTATAAGATCTGAAAAGGGGGAAAGGTTCAATAGAAATTCACAGAGAAAAAGGTATTTAAAAAGAAAACCAAAGAATATTTAGGGGGATGAATTCCATATTCTGGGTTATATATATGCTATATTACTAAAGAATATAGCTTCCCGGGAGCAGCTGGGTAGCTCAGTGGGTTGAGAGCCAGGCCTAGAGATGGGAGGTCCCAGGTTCAAATCCAGTCTCAGACACTACCCAGCTGTGTGACCCTGGGCAAGTCACTTGACCCCCATTGCCTACCCTTACCACTCTTCCACCTATAAGTCAATACACAGAAGTTAAGGGTTTAAAATTAAAAAAAAAAAAAAAAGAAAGAATATAGCTTCCCTAATAGCTCTTTTTGCAGTGGCAAAAAAAATGGAAATTGAGGGGATGTCCATCAATTGGGAAATGGCTGAACAAATTGTGGTACATGTTGGCAATGGAATATTATTGGCTATAAGAAATGATAAGCAAGATTTCAGAAAAAAAGATCTGTGGGATCTGCTGGAAAGATCTGTGGGAACTGATGCAGAGTAAAATAAGCCGAACTGGGAGAACATTATGATTCTGTGTGAAAACTTGGCTACTCTCAGCAATGCAATGATCTGAGACAATCCTGAAAGATACGACAGGGAATGCTCTCCACCTCCAGAGAAAGAACTGTTGGAGTTGTCTTTCACATCTGTGTATTTATAGTTTTAGTTTGGAGTTTGGTTATGCATGAGTTTGCTCTTTCAACAATGGCCAATATGGAAGTGTGTTTTACATTATAATAAAAATAAAACTTAAAAAAAAAAAGAATATAGCTTCCCTGTGAAGAAAGTCCAAAACTTCTTCATATGTAGATTTAACTATACCAGTGGAATGAGATCTCTGAAATATTCTAGCAATGGTAAGAGGTGAGAGGCTAAAGTCTCTCAACATTAGGCACCAAACTGAATCAGGCCCAAATATGGTAGGTGAAACTAGACCTCTTTGGAATTGCTGCTGAATTAGGAATAGAAGCAACTATAAATAAGGGAGAGGTTATAATCTCTCAGTATCACTCACTGCCAATAAGGGCTGAGATGTTAGAGCATACACAATACACTCTGTTTAGATAAATCTAAACAGGGAATATTGGAGGCTCCCAAAGTCTCCATTTTCCTTAGAGACTTACATAGTAGAGGGTAGCTTCAACCTGCTTCAGAATACTTCCAACATCTTCTGTTTCCTGTTGGTTTATTCTATGAGGACAAAAAGCTTTTAATGGACTACTAATGCTAAAACTGAATGTGCTTATAAAAAGGCCAAGCAGACAATCTCTTTTTCCCTTCTTTGACAGCAAACAAGGTAAGAATTTCTGTGAATTATTGAGTGGGGGAAGGCTCCCCCAACTAGGAACCATGTGCCCATATATACATCACACTTCTGGGTATGGTACAGACAATGAGTACTGGGCTTGGAGTTAGGAAGTCTCACCTTCCTGAACTCAAATCTGGCCTGAGATACTTACTAGCTTTGTTGCCCTGGGAAAATCACTTAAGCCTCATCAGTTAAAAAAAATTAGCTGAAGAAGGAAATGGCAAACAATTCCAGTATCTTTGCCAAGAAAATTCCAAATGGAATCACAATCAGATACAACTGAATAGCAACAAGAAATTTTGTTTCTCTGGCCTCATTTTTATTTTTTCCTTTGAATGAAAATATGGAGATTGAAGAGTAGGCTATGACCTTTTGAGCTTCAAAATGTCAGAAGGTTGATCAGAAATTTAGCAGCTGGAGTCAATGGTGGTGTCTTCTGCAGGCCACAATAGCTAAATCTGGTGAGAATCCAGGCGCGAGGTACCACATGCTTTATATATTGCCTAACAAGAAGCCATCTAAGAAACTGGTGGCTGACAGGATAGAGTGCTGGGCCTGAACTGAGGAACACCTAAGTTCAAATCCAGCTTCAGATACTTAAGAGCTGTGTTAACCTTGAGCAAGTCATTTAAACTCTATTTGCCTCCTTTTCCTCAATGGCAAAATAGGGATAATAATAAAACCTACCTCAAAAAGTTGCTGTGATGATCAAATGAAATGATTTTTGCAAAACACTTAGCGGAAGACCTGGCACATAGTAGGTGATATATAGATGTTTATTCTCTTTCATTCTCTTCTATCCAGCACTAATTATTTCTCATAAATCTAAATTTCACAAAAACAATCAAGAGTTTAGTAAGAGCAGTGCTACTTATATTGAGTTGTCCCCTATATCTTAATACAACAAATGTTGGGATTTGAAATGTAGAAAATTCTGAGATATTTGTCTCATCTACTTTCCTTCATCATTTTGAATAACTGGAGAAAATAAAATGCCAAAACCAATAGAATAGTGGTAATAAGTGGAAAATAATATAAAGCCAGAGAGAATGAGAGATGGAGATGAGGAGGGCCACTAGAGGAAGGGAGAAGGAGCTTTGTTTGTCTTCATCTGTACTTGACAGACAGCATAGAGCATCTATGTATCATACACACACACACACACACACACACACACAAACTCAGGTCTTTCTGACTGCTAGTCCCTGTTTCACTTTACTGCCTCTAAGAGGAGAAGAGAGCAGAAGAATGTGACTTCTTTCTTCAAGCAATTTAGAACATGGATAGAGCTCAAGGAAGGGTCTCCACCATGTGGAATCCTCATACTCAAGATTATAAATCACTCACAATTTGCAAGCCTTGGCCTTTAATGGTTAATTCACTTCACTGTTTCACTATTCCCCAGTTTCATAGAGAAACTATGTAGTTTCTCTCTGTTTGCCATTTTATTCTGTATTTTTAAAAACTGTTTACCTACAATCAATCAATCAATCAACAAACAACAAACCTTCCTTACGCACTTACTATGGGCAAGATAGAATTAGCCTTAGTATTACTAGAGTAGTAGCAGGAGACATGGGATCTGCAATACAGCCTACAAGAGACATGAGACCTGCAACACTCCCAAGCGGGGCACAATTCAGAGTAAAATGTAATTAGGAAATGTTTAAATAAATAAATAAAAATACACAGAAAAATAGCTAATATTAATATGTGGTGGTTTTGGTTTTCTAAGTCAATATGCAATCCTAAGGGATCCAAATGTACATTTTAATAGTCCCTCATTTTGGTTTGAGTTTGATGATAATATACTAAGGGATAAGATGCAAATAAGTTGTTCCAGAGTGAGTTAGACTATAAGACAATCAGAAAATCATTTATCATGTGCCTGGGCTCCTTATGTCAAGATCGTCTCTGACGCAACGGCTGTACTTGGATGACAGATTATAGCATTACTTTGTGTATGAGGCTTATGTTAAATTCCTTTTGAATTAAATAAGTGCAAGTATTATGATGTCTAAGACAGGACCCTAAGCAGAGAGAGTCTGTGCCACTACATGTCACTGAAATAAAAGGAGTCCTTTTGAATAACAAGGTTTTATAGTATCCATGCTATGAATAACATCATGTAATATCTACTACACATGAATGCAGAACTATTGCCATCAGGATAAAAACACACACATAGAAAACTTGATGTACCAAGGGTTTGAAAATCAACTCAGACCCATTAAAGTCTGCTCAGGCTTACACTGCTCACCTTTAAATGACAAGGAAAGCCAGAAAAGGGAAAAAAACACCTTGAGGGAGTATATCATTAAAAATCCATCAGAAGGAAGCATAGGAATTGTCGTGGTAGTTTATATCTCATGGCATAAGGTGATCTTCATTTTTCGCCTGACAGTAAAGCCCTAAAGCTGTAACATATTCAGAGAACCAATGGCAAGATGCCTCAGGGTGCTGCCAACCTAACAATAGCATTCAGAAGTGACTGTAAGATGGAAGTTCATGCCAGCTAAAGATCATAGCAAAGGGTATGAAGTCAATTCTATAAATATTCAATCAATGACCTCTATAAAAAAAGGTTCTGGGGATATGGAGAAAAATATAAGTCCCTGCCCTCAAGGAGTTTCCACTGATTCTCTTTTACTGGATCAATCAATACATTTCTTCCACAGTACAACTTAGCTCAAATGTCAATTTCTGCAGGAGGCTTTTCCTAGTTCCCACAGTTCCTAGTGCTTTTTCCTTTTGTTCCATCTATTCTGTGTATTATGTATATGTGTGGTAGACAGAATATTCAAATCCAGCTTCAGATACTCACTAGCTATGGGACCCTGGACAAGTCAATCAACTTTTTACTGCCTCAGTTTGTATGTGTGTTAAAATGAGGACTGGGTCAGGTAGCCGGGACAATGGATAGAGCACTAGACCTGGAGTCAGAAAAACTAGACTTCAGATCGGACCTGAGACATTTACAAACTGTGTTATCCTAGGTAAGTCATTTAACACCTGTGTGCATAAAAACTGGGGAAGGAAAAGGCAAACCATTTCAGTGTCTTTGCCAAGAAAACTGCATGGATAGTTAATCCACAGGATCATGAAGAATGGGACACAACTGAATGACTGAACAGCAGCAACAACAATAATGGGCATAATAATAGCACCTCCTTCCCAGAATTGTTTTGAGAATGAAATGAGATAATATTTGTTAAGTGTTAGCACAGTGCTTGACACATAGTCGGTGCTATTTAAATGTTAGCTACTATAATTGTAGTGTTCATTTATTTATATGTCATCTGCCACATGAGAATATAAGTTCCTTGAGGACAGGGGTTATTTTTTATATTTTTTGTATCCTCCATGCTTATCATAGTACATGGAACATAGTAAGCCCTTATTCAGTGCTTGTTATCTGATTGACTGAAGTCAGCTAAAAATTCTCTGAGTTCTTCACATATTCCTCACGGCTACAATCACTGAGGTGATTGATACCTCTAAGAGCTAGGTGTCATCTGGAACTCTCATGAAGAATTTTCCATCAATCCTGGCAAAACAGGACCATAAGAGCTTCTCACAATGGAACTAGTTTCTATCACTAAGAAGCAGGATTCTAAACATTCACACCATTAGAATACCCCTTATCAAATGAAGTTCTCAACAGATGACTCATATTGTTCACCTTGAAACTTAGATGTTACAAAGGGGAGTGACTTGCTCAGGGTCACACAGCTAGGAAATGCCTGAAGACAGATTGAAGCCAGAGTGTCCATCTCTAGATCTGGCTCTCAATCCACACTGAGCAACCTAGCTTTCCCCTATTACCTCCTTCTTTAAGTTATTTCTGTCTGCTCTAGATGCATTGTATATATGCAGTGGACAGAACATCAATTCCAGACTCAGATATTCACTAGCTAAGAGTCCTAGACCTAGGCATGACCCCTATTCACTTGAAAATTAGAAATTTTCCCCTTTTTCTCTAAGGTAAAAAGTTGAATAATGTGTTTGGTTATCTAATGAACTGAGCACCCCTGAGCTACAGAGGCAAGGGAATGCAACAGATCTTGGCTGGGACTATGCTTACCCATCACCTTGGGAAGGGGCAGGAGATTCACATAGTTGCCATCAAAGGTTCAGGTCTTAGAGGACAACTTGAGTTAAAGAGTTGGTTTGTTGACACTTTATGTCTCATATGTCATACGATGGTCTAACAAATTATTCCCAGCTTGAATAACCACTTATATGCTTTGAATCTCATTCTTTCTCAGTCCCTTAGATTTTGGTACCTCAAAAAAACCCAGATTCTCCACCTAATACCACCACTCCTTTCTGTTAATACTTCTTTGGACTATGGTTCATGTCTGTTCCCCAGTATGGGTCCTTCTCCAAATTCCAATTATTGTTCTAAGCAATATCAGGCCTTGAAGGGGATATGATAGTCCTTACCAGTCATGCCAGTATTAACATGGTAAGAGGAGAACTGTACAAACTCCAAGGACAATATTAAAAGCAGCTCCTTTTTTAGAAAGCAAAGATTCCCAATCTTTTTCAGTCCACACATCTCACTTTCCATATAATCAACATATGCTTTCTTTCTACTGTACAATTCCTTGATGACAACCTTTACTCCGTATTCTTCAGTGTTCCTCATTGATTATATGTTGTAGCTGCTCAGATACCCACTATGCCCTTTCCCACAGTCTTCTGTGTAATATTTGTCTTTAGTTCTTTGAAGGCAACAGTGTTACAAATCTTACTGCCACACAACACCACCCAAAAAAATATTTGTATTTTTAAAAAGGACCTTTGCTGATATACTACGTTTGATGTTAATAAAAACTTTTTATGTAAATAGCTATTTGCTTGTTGTATCCCCCAATAAAATATTTGCTCTTTGAGACTGAGGACTTTTCTTTGTATTTACTAATATAACGCTTAACGCAGAGTTCCAAAGAGAGCACAGCACTTAATAATCAATCAATAGTGGTCATTGATTAATTAACTGAATTTTCCCCAAAACGATGAAGACTTTTCAACTCTAGGCTAAGTTCATTATAAACTTGTATTGTCTGTGACAGATGTACAATATATATTGTCAGTTACATACATATTTGGACAAGCTCAATAAAGTGTTCAATCAGATACACATTATTATCTGGGCTATAGGCCTTCTTCATTCATTTTGTCTTTCGTAAGTGGTTGGGCAGGCAAAAATCTTTTTGAATGATTTGAATGATTACAGATCTAGTCCAAAGAAGCCCTGTCATGTCTTAGACCATGTTGAAATCAACACAATTCATCTTCAATCTGTAGTATATTTGTTATTAAAGGATCTTTTTACAGGGCAACTTCTGTCATCACATCTTCCAGGGAAATTTGATTTATTTTGATATATTAATGAAATATATGTTGTTAAAAAGCCTGAAAATTTTTTCCACTAAGTTATTGTAACATTCAATATTCTCTACCTCCTTCAGTCAGTTATCATCTGTTAAAAGTATGCCCCAGTGCTGACTGTCTACTGTGAAAGCCTTCTTGTTTTTCAACTAATACTCTCATTGAGGATACCCTCAATGCATGTATAGATAACTCATAAATATCTTGCATAGGAGGAAGAGTATGCATACAGGTCTGTTATTTGTTTATTTATCCTTAGTCACATTTTTTAGTTTTAATAAGGTCTGAGTTTTTCCTGTACATTTAGTATCTTCCCTTCCTTCAGATGCCTTAATGCCTAAACAATTGTATTGCCTCCAGCATGAATCCCTTCTATTATATTTGATCCAAGCTAACTGTTTTTCTGGTCTTTGGTCTCTTTACTGCTCTCTGCTTTTATGCACACCTCGGAGACTATGATGTTAGTGTTTCAAGAGAAAAAAAATTGTTTATTTTAATACTTTTTAAAGAATCCTTTTTCCCCATTTTTTTTTCTTTCGCTAATAGAACTCTTTTCATCCTCGATTGCCTGAGGGTTGCCTTTGTTTAGTTAGATATCATATTTTTTACTAATTTTAGCCTCTACTGTTTTATAAGATGACATGCTTCTCCATAATTAGCAAAGAATCTGGACCTGAGAAAACAATCCTTCTGTTCCAAGGGACTTACTTGAATTTTTTCCAGTATATAGAACCTTTGCCATGACCTTCAAGAAATTTGGGCTCCCTCCACACTATGATGGGACATTATGGTAAGACTTTAATGTTAGCAGGATAACATCAATTGTTTAACAGATATTGTCCATGCCACCATGACAATCTTTTCATACTCTAGTGTACATACATACCTGGTTAATAACCCCTAACATGTGTTTGCATCTGGTGGAGTGGCCTATTTATGGACACATGGCTTCTACAAATACACCACAAATGACATCCCAACAGACTAAATCAGATATGTGCTCTTAGGTCCTTTTTGATTTGATCTCTCCCAGCTTTTCTAACATCTTTGATTTATCCTGACCCTTCACTTTTATCTCAGAGTCTGCTCCAATCTATCAAAATTCAGGGTGATCACACTGGTCTATAACTTCACTTCCTCCTGCTATTTCCATCAGTATGATAACTCTTCCCTCTAACCATTTGGATCATGGCCCTTAGCTTTGTACCATCCTCTGCTTCTCTTTTCTCTGACATCCTGACAAATTCCACCACTAATACCTCCCAACATTTCCCATATCTACTGTGCTCAGATATATTATTTGCCTGAACAATTCTAGCAGGCTGGTTACTAATGGAAAGGAATGGGAAGGTTTAGATGATTTAGCAAAAACATGAAAATTCCTCCATTCATTTAAAGGGTGATCTTGAGGAAAAGAGATTGGCTTTCTTCTGATTCACCCATTCATCCTCTAAGGAGAGGAAATGGGACCAAAGCGTAGAAATTATAGCAAAGTAAATGTTGGCTCAACACAAGGAAGAACTTTCTAACAATTATTATTATTGAAAATTGGAATGGGCTGCCTTGGTAACTAGTGAGTTTCTGATCCCTGAAGGAATAGTAGATAAATGACTCCTTGTTGAGGATGCTACATATTAGATTTATGTTTTGGGTAGAGGGTGGAAGAAAAACTTCTGAAGTCCTTTTCAATTCTGCAATTTTATGGTTTTAGGAGTTTGAGAGAGAGATTAAATTACTTCCCCAGGATCACACAACTAGTCAGTGTTAGAGATAAGAACTTGATCTCAGTTATATAACTTTAAGTTTAGGCTCCTTTTTCTATAAACTTTGTAAGAATAAATAATGAATTCAGTTCCATAATATGTGTGTGTGTGTGTGTGTGTGTGTATGATGATACTTCTCTCTTACCCCAGAGAGAAGAGAAAGGCCATTTAATATAGTTAATTTTTTTCATATTAGCCTTTCCAACAACCCAAAGAAATTCTTTGTAGAAGATAAGAGGATGACATTTTTTAAAGGCACAATAGCTGCTTAATCCATAAATGAACTCTTGATTTGGTAGGTTATAATAATGAAACAAATAGCTAGTAAGTGTAAGAGTTGAAAGGGAGTTAGATCTTCTCTTTTGAAGTCATGAGATATAATCCAGAACAAATATGTCTAAAATTTAAATGGAAGTACATTACTGGATTGTGTCTGAAAATGGATATAGATTAGATGATATTACAATTAGATAGATTCAGAAATAGCTATACAATTAGACTCAAAAAATAGTTCTTAAAAGCTCAATGTCAATATGGTAGGAGGTCTCTTATGGGATCCTCCAGGAATCTATGCTTGACTCAGTGTCATTTAACATTTTTATCAATGGCATGAAAAAAGTCATGCAAAATATGCTTATTTAATTTGCCAATGACACAAACTTATAAGGAAAGCCAAACTAGTCAGTGGCAGAATCAGGATCTAAAACAGTGGTTCCCAAACTTTTTTGGCCTACTGCCCCCTTTCCAGAAAAAATATTACTTAGCACCCCCTGTCACATACTATCACCGCCCCCTTACAGTTATTCACTGCCCCCAAATGCACCTGTGGCCATCACCACCCCATTTGATCACTGCAGCACCCACCAGGGGGTGGTGTCACCCACTTTGGGAATCACTGATCTAAAAGGATCATGACAAGTCTGAGTTTAGGGCTGAATCTAATGAGATGAAATTCAATAGAGATATATGTAAAGACTTATATTAGGGCATTCAAAAAACAACTTCATAAGTATACTATAGTAAAGACATTGATTGAAAAGAGTTGTGAAAAAATATCTAGGGATTTTTGTGGACCACAAATTCATTCTGAGTCAGGGTTGCAGCAGAAGCTTTTTGCTTTTGCAAATTCAACTATAGCAACCCTGGCAGTTAGAAGTTTTAGAATGTTCACACAAAAAACAGTTGGAGCCTGATACCATAAATAGTCCTGAGGTTGCAACTGGGGGGCTTTTTGCCTGTTGGCTTTGGGGCTTTTGCCTTTGCCTGTGCCTTTGTCTTTGGGGCATTTTGACCTAGTCTGATTTCTCTGGACCTCTCTCTGACCTCTCCATTTTACATCCTGCTATTTCCCTGAATTTCCCCATTGGGCCCTGGGAGGAAGAGTGGTTTTGGTGGTTGGACATTGTGGGTTTAGCTTCTTTAGGCAAGTAGGACATCTTAAATCAAGTCATCCCCTTATTTAGTGATCTGAAACTTTCCTGACTGGGACAGCCGGCCTCTCTCAGCTTTCTCCCTAGTAGCAGTTACAAAACCCTGAAACCCTCTTTCCCTCAACTTATCCCTGCCATCAATAAATCCCCTTTGTTACCTACAAAAGGCCTCCGGTGAATCATTGTATTGAATATTAAGGCAAAGGGTGAAGAGGGAAGAAATTACTTCCCTTTTATTTCTTGAGAGAAACCTAGGCATCCATCTTGGGCAGGAAGTACCCGGCCAAGACTTCCTGCAGATCAATTTCACTGGCAGGGTGGAGCCTTTAACTCCTCCCTCAAAGGGACCTTAGAAATTAACAAGAGAAAATCCTCCAGCCAGATCTAAACATTTCTGACTAGCCCAATTCTTCTTATATCATAGAGATACTTTCCCTGCCTGAAAGATCCAGTCTATTTCCTCCAAGTACCTTCTGTCTCTAGCCCCAGTGATTAGACTGTTTGAGCAGCCCTTCCTATACTCCCATTCATTCCCTTACCTTCCTATATACCACCCATTCATCCCTTAACTCAACTATCCCCTTCCTTTATTCCTTCCCATATTAACCCTTTTGTACTTCTTTATAACATGTGGTATCTAAAAAGTCAATGAAATCAATTGAGGCATAGCATCCAGGAATCAGGAAGTGATGGTGCCACTTTATTCTTCTTTATTCAGACCCTACCTGGAGCATTGTATTCAATTCTTGTCATCAGAGTTTAAGAAGGACAGTGCTCATCTAGCAGGCTTCTACAGGTGACTAACCAGTTTGATGAAGGATCATGATCTGTGTCATATGAGGATCAGTAGAAGGAACTGGGCATTTTTAACCTGGAGAAGACTTAGAGGAGGGGCTTGATAACTGTCTTCAATATTTCAAAGTCTGTCATGTGATAGAGGGATTCTATTTATTTTCTTTGACCCTAGAGGACAAAGCCAATCATTTAGACTTGATGTGAGGACAAACTCCCTAAAAATTAGAGCTAGCCAAAAATGAAACAGGCAGCCAGGTGGCTCATTAGATAGAGTGCTAAGGCCTAGAATCAGAAAGACTCATCATTCTGAGTTCAAATCTGACCTCAGATCTTTACTAGCTGTGGGACCCTGAGCACGTCACTTAACCCTGTTTGCTTCAGTTTCTTCATCTGTAAAAGAAGATGGATAAGTAAATGGCAAACCACCCTAGTATCTTTGCCAAGAAAATCCCAAATGGGGTCATGAAAAGTCATATATGACTGAAAAAATGGCTCTGCAGCAAAAAGAAAAGTGAAATAGATTTGTCTCTATAAGTAATAAGTACCCCTCCTTGTAGATCTTTAGTCAGAGACTAGAAAAACATTTGTTGGATTTATTATAGTCAGAATTCCTTTTGTATTTCAACTTCCATCAATCAACAAGCACTTTTTAGATGCCTACTATGTGCTAGACACTGTTCAAAGCACTAGGGATAAGACAAAAATTTAAACAATTCTTGTCCTAAAGGGGTTTGATTCTATTGAAAATTGATAATGTGTGTATGCATGTCAAACTAGATTAAATACAAAATAAATAGAAAGAGATCTTAAAGGGGCACAAGCAGCTGTGGAAGATCAGGAAAAACTTGCCATGAGCTTTGAAGATAACTAGGGATTCTAAGTGGCAATTGTGACAAGATTGTTCATTTTAGACATGAGGTACAGCCTGCACAAAGGCGTAGAGTTGGGAAAATAAATAGCATGTGTGATGAATATTAAATAAGCCAGAGAAGAAAAAAGGGACCAGTGCATAACATATCTAAATCTGTCTCCCTGTATCTTCTGGCCTCTTCTGTGGCCTTGTTGCATCAATTATAATGGGTATGCTCCCACTTAATTTTACTCTTTTCTATAGATTTTTTCCTTCACTTTAAAAACATGCTCCAGACTTCTCACTCGAAAAATACTTAACTTGGATGCTAAGACATATTTGCATCACTGCCTTTTCATTCTACTCCTTTTCACTGCCATTCTTCTGGAAAGAGTAAGCTCTTACTCATTGCTTTCAATTCCATATTGTCCATTCACTTTTCAACTCATAATATCTACCTACTTAAATTATAATCTGTCTGAAGTGGCTCTTTCTTTGTCATTCACCTTCACCTATCTAATTTAACTGAACTATAGACTCTTTCACCAACAATATTTGGGGGGCCAGTAGTCAGGAAGTTAGATAGGGATTTGGGGTTCAAGGCAGTCAATGTAGACTAAGGAGCTTCAAGACCAGAAGACAGATCCACGAGGATCTCACAGATTGGAGGGAGGAGAAATAGAAATCTAGTGCTTAGGGAAATTCAATCTCTGGTCCTCCTTCCTTTCCCTGTGTTGAACTTAGTCATAAACTCATATAATTTTTATAAAAACCAACAGCAGTCAGATTGCATTTCAACACACAACCAGGTGGTGAGGCCTATTATTGACAGAGCAACAGACTTTCCTAGAATCAATCTAAAACAAGTAATTTACTTATTTCAGTAATAACACTCAACATTCCTTTTTCTGTGCTCTTCTTGTGACCTATCAACTAACTTTATTAACCATTCTTCTTTTCTGATCCTCTCTTATCACTTGGCTTCTGTATTATTACACTCTCATGATTCCCTTCCTATCTCTCTGACCACCCTTCCTTCCCCCTTTTTTCTTTACTGACTCCTCATTATCTTCGCCCTATGTAAGTAGCTAGCCTGTAACATTCTTTTTTAATTAATTAATTTACTTCGTTATTAAGTTTCATGTTATAACAAATCTCCACACAAGTTTTCCTAAGTTATATGATCAAACTTATCTACCTTCCTCCCTTCCCTCCCCCATTTCAGTGCTTAGCTCCCAACATTCCATCCTAAGCTCACTTGTCTTTCCTCTTTGCAACATCTACCTAATTAATCTAATCCAATTCAATGGTTTTAATCATTCCTTCTATATATAGATGAGTTCAAAATCTACATCTCCACACCCCAACCACTCCTTATATCTTTAATCTACTATTTTCTACCAGATGGCTATATATTGACAATTTTGCTAGTTGCCCTATATCCAATGTCTCTAAAATTTAAGTCTCCATTCTCCTCACAAAAATACTATCCCTTCCTATTTCTGTTGTACAATTCAGTTAATCACAAAGATTAGTAATCTTGAAACTATCTTAATATTTCATATCCTTTACCTTTCCATTCCCTAAAATATCCTTCTCAATATTTTCCTAAGCCACTTCAATGACCATTATTTTCTCTTGTTTATAATACTAGAATATCCTTATCTCATGACTCCATCCAGTTCCCCTTTATTACTCCATTCTTTATACTTCTCCCAAATACTCATCCTAATAAAATACTCTGAGCAGTTGAGACATGTGCTTGGTGGGAGGCCAACCATATATGGAGAAAGATCATTCCACTTTGGGTTAATTCTAATTATATTGAGCTTTTTCATTATAACAATTCAAAATCCTTCCATTTGCTATTTCTATTCATTGCTACTTGTCCACTCACTAGAGACAAAAAGAGCAATTCTAATTCTTCTTCCAAATGGTTGTCTTTCAAATAGTTCCAGATAGCTATCACATCCCTCACCAATTCTTCTCTAAATTAAAAAATATAGTTTCTCATGTAGATCTTCCTATGATGTGATTTCTACTTCCTTTACAATCTCAGCCATATTTTTCATCTCATGAATGAATTAATGAATTGAATGAAGAAAGCGTGTATTATATGCTTATTGTGTGCAAAAAATAAAACTGCTATATTCTAGGAATACAAATAGAAAGATAAGCCAGTCCCTGTTCTCAAAGAACTCATATTCTTATAGGGGTAGATAATACATAGAGGAGGTTTCAGCTGTAAATCAGATAGAAAGTCCCAGGGGGTCTGTATGCTTTAGTAGCAATGCAGATGGTAATGCATCATCTTTAGCTTCACTTCCATTTGTAAAACCACATTCATTTTTTTGAGCCATATGATGGTGCCAAAGACTTCTGGTTGTAGATAGTCCAGTTTGTCAATGTCCTTCTTAAAATATTGTACTTGGAACTGAATTTAATGCTCTGGGAGTAATTTTCTCCTAAGAAGAGAACAGTGGGAATATCATCTCTTTTCCTTTGAATATTATGCTTCTATTATTCAATTCAATTCCACACAGCTTTATTTCATAAAATGCAATGTAAACTTTGTGAGGGCAGGGAAAGTTTTGTTTCTAGTCATTATATCTTGAGTGATTCATAGAGTACTTGATACATAGTAGGTGTTTAATAAATATTTCTTGAAATGCCTAATTTTCCAGAGATCTCAAGGCTTATTTCATAAAAAACACAGAATCACAGACTGGACAAAGATATTAGATATTATTTAACAAAAAATGACAACTCATATGTGAATAACATTTAAAAGTATGGCTTTTGGAGGGGGCAGTAGGGTAGCTCAGTGGATTGAGAGCCAGCCTAGAGATGGGAAGTCCTAGGTTCAAATCTGGCCTCAGACACTTCCCAGCTGTATTACCCTGGGCAAGTCACTTGATCCCCATTGCCTAGCCCTTACCATTCTTCTGCCTTGGAGCCAATACACAGCATTTATTCCAAGAGGGTAGGTAAGGGTTCTAAAATAAATAAATAAACGAATGAATGAAGGAATGAAGGAACAAATCAATAAATGGGCAAATAAATAAATAGGCAAATAAATAAATGAATGAATGAATAAGTAAATAAGCAAATAAATAAATAAATAGATGAAAGTATAGCTATTCTCACAACTTTCCTAAGATGGAGTGAAACTACCATTATCCTTATGTTACAGATAAAGAGATTGCAAGGTTTAGTAATTTACCTGTCTTCACACAATTATGGCTAAAAGGATCTTCAAAATCAGGTCTCCTGATTTCTTTCTTATGCTAAACAGTATTTGTATACTGAGTCTTTATCTGGTATACCTAAAAATACTTACCCTTTATAAGCATATATGATAGCACATGCATCCATTAGTATTGTTTTCATGAGTTTAATGCTGCTGTCCTATGTCATCTTGCAGCCAAACTTAATTACACCATATATATGCTTGCAATTTAAGAAGGAAGGATTAAGGCCATCAGGAAATAATTCTTGATTCTGACATATTAAATAGCTGAATAGTAATGCAATGGAAAGAGTGGATGGAACATTTGTTATAAGGCCCCATCTCACATCCATTCAGTTAGTCATTTCTCATCCCTTTCCTCCAAGTACTGTTCTCTCTTCAAATTATAAAACCTGGCTGCTTACTTGAGGTTGATATTATATTTCCCCATTAGTCATAGGCTTATACATTCCATGTCATATTTCTACATTCCGAGTGATTCTGGGAAGGTCGATACTTTGGTTATTAAGAACTAGACAAATACTGTGGTTAAGGCTGAGGTTTGGTGATAGCTATGCCTTAAATCGCAACATGTGGGCAAATACCTACCACCAACAGCTTACATGAAGTACCTAGTAATCTTACTTGAGTATAAATTTAAGTGTTGTACAAGATATATTGGACCAAAAGCTTTGTGGGTTTCCTAAAGGTAAGAATTATGTCATCTACATCAGTATACCCAATATCATATAGCATAGTGTCTTGCACATTGATCAATAAATATTTCTTGAATTGCATAAATAGAACTGAGTTGAATTGAAATTCTGACTCTTCAGGGAATCTCTATATAGTTCTCTAACACTATGATGTCCTTTACATAAAAAACCATCAGATTAAAGAATCTGAGATGGAAAAAGAATCTCAGAAGTCACCCAATTACAAAAGAGTAAGGAATATAGTCTAAGGCAGCAGTGCTGCACAACCTGGTCCAGGATACTCCTGGGAGTTCCTGAAACCCTTTCACAAGAGATCTGTGAGATCAAAACTTTTCATAATAATACAAAAATATCTTAATATCTAAAATGGCAAATAATATCTAAAACAGCAAATGTTAATCAACATAATTCACATAACATATTTTGGGAGGTTCCCTTAATAATTTTTAAGAGTATAAGGAGATTCTAAGAACAAAAAATTTGAGAGCCATTGACCTACAATGGCCAAGGCAAAGTTCAGGGCTCTAAAGAATTAAAGTGAATCTAGGGTTCATTACTTCAAACCTTGAATCAACTTTATTTATGCACAGAATCTATGTAATAAAAAGCTTTTTCAAAAGGCTTTTTGAAAGAAATAGCATGGCAAGACCCATTTACCCATTTTTAATGCAAATACTTTGCTGAACTAAAATCCTTCCTAGAGCAATTTCTCCATCTTCTTTCATATCCCTTCCTCAGATTCAAATGTGTAAAAGGTATTGAATATTTGTATTTCAGTGATCTCTATTTCATCTGTTATCAGGACAAGGTTCTAAAGAAAATAAGTATAGAAATTAAAAATGATATTTGGGAATTCTTTTTTTTTTAACCCTTAACTCCTGTGTATTGGCTCCTAGGTGGAAGAGTGGCAAGGATGGGCAATGGGGGTCAAGTGACTTGCCCAGGGTCACACAGCTGGGAAGTGTATGAGGCCGGATTTGAACCTAGGACCTCCCATCTCTAGGCCTGACTCACAATCTACTGAGCTACACAGCTGCCCCTGGGAATTCTTAAGTAAATAATTCTTTGCCTTTAGCTATTATAGTCCAAGGACACTAACTCCCTTAGAATAATATCCCTGAGTCACCTTGGATCTAGAATTTTTTTATTGTTGATTTATTCTTACACTCACTTCAGAATGTTGGGTTTTTTTAACATTACAAAAATAAAAATGAAAAAACATAAAAAAGTGAATATTTTCACTTAAATATAACCTTTTTATGCTATTACAGAGAGGCTTCTTCAGTTCCCTCACCATACTTGCCAATACCATTGTTGACAAAGGACACTTTTATCTATTTGAATGAGTAATCTCTACCCGTGATAAATGGTTCTGAAGTAGACCATATATTGGGAGTATCCAAGAATCTGACTATCCAATGTGTTGGGGGTATAAAAGACTCATTAACACTTCTAGAAAGCTATATATTTCAATCACATTTCATTATAAATAACATTATTTATCATGCATATCTGAAAAGATTATCTCTTAGTTATATTTTTATAGCTCTGAGATGTGTCTCTTCAGCTTTTGAAAGAATTTATGTTTCACTGATTGGGGACCCTTATTGCTAGACATAATTTTCATATTTCCAGTTTTTATTATTATTATTATTATTATTATTTAAGGATGCTTCAGTAATGTATGGAGTTTTTCTTATACATAAAGATCAGTCTTCCTAAGAGCTACTCAAGGACAAGTAAGAGCAAGATGATTTCTCTATTTTAGTGCTCAAATACAGCAAATTCTTAATTATCTCTGTTAAAGGAAAGCAAGATCCCTTCATTCAAAATATAATTATGTCATATTTATTAAATGGCATGGTAGAATAGATAAAGAACTGGCCTCAGAGCCAGGAAGGCATAGGTTCAAGTCCCTCCTTTGACACATATTGATTGCCTGACCATGGTGCAGGTTAATTAACCTGAATCTTCACAGGAGTTGCCTTCCAGGATAATAATTAAAAACACTACACTAGAAGCATTGCTGATGCAAAGTTTCTTAGATTCAGGATTCACTATGGTCTCCATTTGACATCCTCCTGGCTTTTAGGTCAACAATATTTTTGAATCAGAAATCATATCAGATAACCAAAAAAATAAGAAAAAAATATATTGGATAATGTAATTGATATTGATCTTAAAAGATATAATAGGGGATTTAAAAAGCAAAGACATAGGAAGGGCATTTCAGGTGTAATGCAGGGTTTCTTGCATTGCAATATTACCTTAGGCAATCTTGTCAGTTATCAGAATGGAATTCGGGGGTGGCATGTGCCAGATGCCAGGTACTAACTGGCAGTTGGGCTGTGACTATATAAGGCCCTGCAAACCCAACCTTGGGGTTCTGTTTTTCCCTTGACCTCACCCAGACAACTTGCTATCCCTGACCTTCCCCCCTGGGCCCTGGGTGGTGAAGGGAGGTAGATTGTGGGTAGGAACTTAGATAGTGTAGCCTAGTAGTTAGGGCCATCTCTAGAGCAACTCAACAACATCATTGGTGTACCTAGCTCAGGGGTTGGCAATGTATGGCTCTCGAGCCAATTAGGCTCTTTCTGCAGGAGCCATAAAGTCAATTTTTTTTCAGGCACTGTTACAGGAGTGCGCACTGTGAGCACTGTACGGCTCTCACAAAATTACATTTTAAAAAATGTGGCGTTTATGGCTCTCATGGCCAAAAAGGTTGCTGACCCCTGACCTAGCTCATCAAATAATACCAAGCCAGACTCTAGTTCTCTCTGGCTGAGGGCTGGTTGCCCTCAGCCTGTCAAGATCCTTTAGGTCCTTAGCCAGAACCTGCCAGTTGCCCCTAGCAACAGCTAGTAAACCTAAACCCTCTTACCTTAGTTTTCCCTTTCCAGTTCAAATAAATCCCTTAGCCTTAATCTGTGAATTCCTGTGATTATTCTAACAGCTTCAAGGCTAGGAGACTGATGGGGGGACAGAATTTTGGGAAGTAGGGGCTATTGTGGAAGTGAGAGCTAAGCCTCCATTGTTGGCAGGAAGTTGAGCCACGACTTCCTGCTGGGCTCTGCTCTCACCCAATAGGGAGTCAGTTACCTCAGCAGGGCGGGGCCACCAACCCAACATCTTAAAGGAGCCTGCAGCTGGCAGTGATGACTCACTGGGCAGCTCAGCTGAAGCTGCTCCTCTCTGATAACATCAACTCCAATCTCCAGCTATTTAATTACTGGCTCCTGGGCCCCTTGTGACCCCCTTATTACCATCTCCTTTATCCCCTTATTACACAGGCAAAGGTATGAGTTAGAGAAACAAAAACATAAAAGCATAGATCACATTCTGAACCTAAGAAATGGTTGAAGGTGAAAATCATAGAATAGGGGCATTTAGAGGTAGCTCTTTAGATTGAACATCAGGCTTAGAGTTGGGAGGATCTGAGTTCAGATCTGGCCTCTGTCACTTCTTAGCAGTGTGACCTTGGGCAAGTCATTGAACTCCCATTGTCCAGCCCTTATTGCTCTTCTGTCTTGGCACCAATACTTAGTATTGATTCTAAGATGGAAGTTAAGGTTGTTTTTTTAATCTTAGAATAATAATGAAGAAATATTGAATATTATGTGTCTCTAGGTAGAAGAGGAAAGTAAAACCAGAATTGGGGTAATATGCTATGAAAATGGGATACAATTTGAGAAGCAGACAGACCGTGTAATGGAAATCCACAAAAAGATAGACAGCTCAAAAATTTGGCCTATAATTGAATTTTTCTCCTACCATTTTGTCTTTAAAAAATTTTACTAGAGTTTGGCCCCCTCTTTAAAAAGTTTGCCCATCACTGCCCTAAAATTATTCAGGCCTTAAATAATAATAATAATAATAATAAATTTAAGCTCCTGTTAGGAAGACAGATCTTTTTCTAATGTTTGAAAATTTTGTAATTATTCATACCATTATTTCCTTGGATCTATGATAACCAATGTGGGTATTTTCTCCATTAGTACAGATTATATCCCATCCATTCCCACTTTCATATCCATCATGACTTTTGTGCCTATCTTCTTCAAAATTCATCATAAAGGACATATTCAACAGGTTAGATACCATTTTTTTCAGGGTCTTGTAGCATTGCATCATACCAGTAGAGATCTTTGGCTGTCCTATCATACTTTGCACTTCTTCTTTGACCAGCCTACATACATATGAAATCATTATTGTGATAGTCAACATTTTGAGAAAAACCACACAAATATTTATTTTTATCTTTATTTTATTTTTAAAGTATTTTTTCATGGTTACATGACTTATATCTTTTCTATTCCCCTTTCCCTCCCCCAACCCCTCCCAGAGCCAACAAACAATTCCACAGGGTTATACATGTATTATCACTCAATACCTATATTTTGATACTCTAGAGAATTATGGTCTCATCAATAAGAGTACAGTCTTCAAATGTTTCCCCCTATAAAATCTGATTAATAGATAAAGTCTTCCTTTCATCACATAGGAACACCTCCTCATTAACTATCCACCAATCAGAGATATCTTGGATGTCCAAAGCAGGAACTGAATAATAAGTTCCCAAATTATATTCATATGATACATGTAAAACCCAATGAAATTGCTCATTGGCTATGTTAGGGGAGAAGGAGGAGGGGAGGGAAAGAACATGAATCATGTACACATGGAAAAATATTCTAAATTAATTAATTAAAAAATTGAATTGTTAAATGTAAAAAAAATTGTTTTTATAGATCACCATGAAGGAACTTCTTGGTCTTTGATTATCAAGAGGATCACTGACATATTAATTTATTGGTTAAATGCTAGCCTAATCAACATATTGATATTCTTACCCCCAAAGCAGACTCTCTATTATCTTAATAGTAACAATTATAATGGAATATAATTGTTATAAGAAATGACAAGCAGGATGGTATCTGAAAAACCTAGGAAGATATACAAATTGATCAAAAGTGAAGTAAGTAGAACCAGAACACTGTATATAGTAAGTCGTATTATATGATGATCAACTGTGAATGACAACTATTCTCAGTAATACAATGATCCAAGACAATTTCAAAGGACCAATAATGAAAAATTCTATTTACCTCTGAGGGGAACTAAAGGATTCTGAGTGTAGATTGAAGCATAATTTTTTTCCGCTTTATTTTTGTTTATCTTTTTTTGCAGCATGGCTAATATAAAATCTTATTTTACATGATTTCATATATATAATTGATATCAAATTTCTTGCTTTCTCAATGCATATAATGTTGGGAGTAAGGGAAAGAAAAAATGAATGTTAAAAATAAAGATACAGGAGCTGCTGGGTGGTTCAGTGGATAGAGATCAAAGCCTGGAGTTGGGAAGTCTTGGATTCAAAGCTACCCTCAAACACTTCCTTGCTGCATGAGTCTGGCAAGTCATTAAATCTCAGTTGCCTGGCCCTTACTACTCTTCTGAGTTGAAACTGTTACTTAGTATCATCTAAAATAGAAGGTAAGGGTTAAATATATATATATATATATATATATGCATATATATTTTAAAATTTTAGCTGCCTAATTTAGTCTCCCATCCATGCCCCATACCCCCCCAAAATTATCTTGTAAGAATTTTGTTCACTCTTTATCTGCACCTGTTCTCTCCCCCAGGTAGAGTGAGTTCCTTGAGGACAAGGACTATCTCATTTTTTTTTGTTGTTGTCTCTCTAGTGTCTAGTAGTATAGTGTCTAGTAGTATAGTAGTATAGTGTAGTAGTATAGACATAAGAGTTCCTTTATAAATATTTGGTACCAAATTGAAACAAACTCTAACTAGTACCTTGACATTACAAGGACTTATCTCCAGGAATAAGACCTAGTTCTTCCCATCAAAAAAAACCCCGTTTACTTCACTTTGAAAAAAATCCTCTCTGTATATATTGATTCAATTTTAATCTAGTTACTAGGATATGGAATGAGGGTACTACTTTATGGGATATTCACCTCATAACATCCAATGGCCTGTCAGATATGAAATCCAAACCTTTCTCTCAAGGAGTTAGAATACTTGTTTATAAATTACCTCTCTCAAAATGCTGAATTGCATCCATGAATGATGGGAGAGCTAATTTTTCCCACCATGTTTTAGCACATTTCTCTCCAAAAGAGTTTTGCCTTACAGACAACCTCAAGATCCATTTTTTAAAAGGTGCTCTTTTTCCCTATACAGAGCTGACTAGACTGATATGCAAGGCCTAAACTCTAAATCTGTCTATAATGAGTAAATGTCCTCCCAAGCAAATGCTCAATAGTTCATGGCCTTTTTTGTAGAGAAAAATGTCACAGTTCCCACATCAGTGCTCCAGGCAAATTTCAACATCTAGAAACCAGAAGAGAAATATGTCTACAAAGAGGAGACTTATAGATGTTCAACTTTAATTATAGCAACAGGAGATAATGATTTCTACAAGTGGCTTCCTGCTTCTTTCTAAAGCTATTAAGTTGTTTCTCTTATTTTAGAAATGTGTTGGTTTGGATTTTAATGTTGTCAACATACAATTAAATGCTACCAAAATTAGTGAATTTATTAACAGTTTTTCCTATAAATAAATATGCTTGATAGGACTTGCGCCTAGGGAATCAGTCTTTTCTTAAGTCTTTTGAGTACTTTTTCTAATATTTGTAAAGATCCTAGGGGAAACTGTAAATGATTATTATACAGCCCCAAGGAATCCTACAGGAGGAGATGGGAAGGAATAGGAGATACTGATGAAGCCTCCTATATGAATGCAATGATAGTTTTACTTAGAAGCTACTTCTATGACTTAGTTGCTGCCTATGAACTGTATTGAATCTGCTAATAGGAATGAACAGTTCACTTGTTCCCAACTATTATCATTAACTAATGAGGGAGTGATTTTTGCCCTCAATTAATAATCCAATTGAATAATATCTTCAAGGATAATAAACCTTGATCTCTATCTCTGACTGTGATTTGTTGGATTAACTCAGAAGATCAATGATTATGAAGTTTTCCTTCACCAGTTGCCAGGTGGATCTCTGATAACTTCCTAGGAACTCTGAGAATAAACCAAATCTGTGATGGTTTCTTATATCAACTATTTAATAGTAACAAATAAGGTAAAGGAAAGGATTGGGGTGAATTGTGAGGAAGAGGGACTAAGGGAGGATCCTAGAACTTATCTAAATATATTGATTGTAAAGCAATTGGTATCTTGAAGCCTGCTTGGCCAGCTGCCTGGCCAAGCCAGTGGCCTGACCCTAATTGCTTGAAGGTTTATCTCAGTCCATAATGATTTGGCTTTTGTACATGATCTTCTGGTTGGTATTTATGTTGGTATGTTGGTGTTGATTTTATAGCTGTTGTTTAATAATTGAAGCTAACTGCTGATATACACAGAATAGTCTATGAGCAGCTTAGGCACCTAATCTTAGCTATGAGACAATCCTGAGATGACCAGACCTCCCACCAGTATCTCTAGATTGAGACCCTGAGGTTCTCAGTTTTACTGCTTATATAGCCACCTCCCGACTGACTTTTTGGTCTCATGCCAACTCAAATACCCTTACTGCATTCTGTGTTCCAACCTAGTAACTGGCAATCATGCTTGGCCAAAAATGGCTTTTTGCAAAGTATTTACATATTGTTGTATTTCCTTTTTCTAAAAATTGCCAATTAAACATTATTGACCAAAGAGAAGTATGCAATTCAATAACTAATTGCTTATTATTTACTAAATACTCTATTAAGCTCTACTCAGTAATAGCTATATCTTTTGGCAGATCACTTAGAATTATTAGAGCTTAAAGAATTTTAGGGATCATCAAGTCCAAGCCCTCTTCTTTTTCTTATATATGTAGAAACTGAGACCCAGAAAGTTGAAAAGACTTGTCCAGAGTCATGGCTATATATTCAAGGAAGGACTAGAAGTGCAGAAGAAGGAAGGAAGGAAGGAAGGAAGGAAGGAAGGAAGGAAGGAAGGAAGGAAGGAAGGAAGGCAGGAAGGAAGGAAGGAAGGAAGGAAGGAAGGAA
>NC_058132.1:520231081-520240653 GCF_016433145.1 Gracilinanus agilis
GAAGGGAGGAAGGAAGGAAAGGAGGGAGGGAGGGAGGGAGGGAGGGAGGAAAAAGAAGGAAGGAAGGGAGGAAGGGAAGAAGGGAGGAAGGGAGGGAGGGAGGAAGGGAGGGAGGGAGGAAGTGATATTGGAAAGTCCCTGCACTCAAGGAGCTTAACTTCTAATGAGAAGAAGACTACACAAAAAAGGAAACTGAAAAGCTGCAGGAGGGGAAAACAGAGAAGGGAGAAGAAAGTACATGTCACGGAGCCATGAAGTTAGGGTTTTAAATTTCACAAAGTCAGTAACAGACTTCTTTGAGGAAAGGAGAAGAGGGCAGTGGTTCTCAATAATTTTTATTATTGCCAAAAGAAGAACTGAAACCAAAAAATTTAAGAACAACTAGTGTAGATTTCGAATCATAGCTTTGAAACTTAGAAAGTACTTCAGAGTCAAATCCTCTCATATTTCATTTAAAGAAATTAGAACTCAGATTGGTAAAATGACTTGCCTAAGGTTACTCAACTAAGTGACAGAACTAGAATTTGAAAGTTGGAATGTTTTATCACTCAATTTAAAGGTAACAAAAAAAAAGAAATATACAGAAAGAGATCTAAAGAACAAAAGTATAACAAAAATTCTAGATTTCTTGAAACAGCAAATGATAAAGAAAAAAAAGCAAAATTATAAGGTAATACCAGGAGTCAAAGCTGTTTAAAGAACAAAAATAATCCAACATCAATCAAAAACTTTACTATAATCTAGAGGATCAAACACATTATAAGAGAGAAAGAAGTCCTCAAGAAGGAGGATAGGAAAAAATTTTAGTTATCTCATCTCAAGAAGTTTAACACAATGAAGATGAAAGTTGGATTAAAAACTAAGAACAGAAAACTTATGCACCATAAATATAATGAATGACAAAATTGCTATTTCAAGGGTAGAGATTAACATTTTCTCTTTTCTAAAAAAGTGAGGTGCTGTGGCTGAATAAGATATGAAACGATTGTCTCTAAAACTTCACAGTGGTTCTCATTTCAGTAACACATATACTAAAATTGGACCAACACAGAGAAGATTAACATGGCCTCTGTGCAAGGATGACACACAAATTTCTGAAGTATTCCATGTTTTTCAAATTAAAGATAATTTTTTTAAAACTTCACAGTGGTGCATAAATTACTAACAAAGCATTTATCATATTCTTCTTGATCCTATTCTCATTTTTGTTAACAAAAGGCATTTTTTATCTCCTATCAAAAGATGAAAGCAGTGATGGCTCCAAATGTTGGACAATTTAAGATTATGTACTTTATATAAAGCTTTAGAGGCTTCTCTCTCTCTCTCTCTCTCTCTCTCTCTCTCTCTCTCTCTCTCTCTGTGTGTGTGTGTGTGTGTGTGTATGTGTCTCTGGCTCTCTGGCTCTGGCTCTGTCTCTGTCTCTGTCTCTGTCTCTGTCTCTGTCTCTCTGTCTCTGTCTCTGTCTCTCTCTCTCTCTCACATACACACACACCTAAAAATACAAGAAAGCAATATATTGATAGAAAAGCAAAAAAAAAAATACAAAGTCAAAAAGCTGTAGGGTTTTTGTTTCTCAGTCTCAATGTTTGTTGTTTCCTTATAAGTGTTCACAGATCCAATAATTATTGAAAATGTTGTAACATTTGTGTGATATTAATTATTTCAAAACCTTTGACTCAGTTTTACTCTCATGGATTGTTCAAGTGCTGCAAATACACAAAATAGATACAAACAATAGTAAGAAAGTACATTTAGGATTTTATGTCAACATGGAAAATTATTCTCTAAATTAAAACACATTAGTAACACCATGATGTAAAAAAACAGTTAATACAAAACATGGCAGCTTTTAAGAAGATAGCTTCTGCCCACTCTGGTTTTGCCTATCCTCAAATCCATTATCATGACTCCTGAATAAAAAAAAAAAACAAATAAAGCTATGCAATTAAATACTCCTTTCAAGTCAAAAGAAGAAGTTACATCAAAAATCATATTAATCAATTACTATACAGGGATCACATTAATTTATATAGAGTGACTGAAAAGCATATTAATGTTATTTGGATTAAACATATTAGTTGGATTAAAGAAGGACAAAAATTTTGATGTCTACCAATAGAAACTAATGATTTCAGGTTTGACTCCAGAAGTTAAATTGGATCAACAAATGACAGGGATGATAACAAATCCCCTAGTTTGCATTAGGAAAGAAATTCAGGTTATCAAGGAAAAAAGTTGAGGATGCATCTGTTAAATGATTGACTGGCATTATGAAGTCAATGTTAGATTTAAAAAACATATTTAAGGGGGCAGCTGGGTAGCTCAGGGGATTGAGAGCTAGGCCTAGAGACGGGAGGTCCTAGGTTCAAATCTGGCCTCAGACACTTCCCAGCTGTGTGACCCTGGGCAAGTCACTTGACTCCCATTGCCCACCCTTACTACTCTTTCACCTATGAGCCAATACACAGAAGTTAAGGGTTTAAAACAAAAAAACAAAAAAAACCATATTTAAACAATTAATGCCTACATAATGCCAATCTTAACTGTTCTTTTGGATGCCAACATATCTTAAATGATATATAAAAACAAGGAAGTCTTTGCTCTCAAAGAGCTCATATTTTAATTAAGGGTATTAAAATTAGAAATATTTCACTAAGTTTGAAGCCATCATTTTTTCTTCTCTAGGATGAGATATTTCAAGACAATTTAAGCATTCTTATTCACTCCAAAACTGCCTTGCCTGCATTTAGGGAATAATCAAGTCCAGTAATATGGTTGATTACAAGTAAATTCTGCAAAGGAAGCAGCTCATAGAATTATAGGATTTAAAGCTTGAAGGGATCACAGAGAAATAACCCAACTTTCTCATTGCAGATATGCAAATTGAAGGGCCAGAGAGAAAGAAGTGAGATTTTGTTAGTCTTGTTGTTCTTATAATTAACTCTTCATCTCCCCATGGACTATAGCTCTTCACAGGGTCTTCTTAGCCATTTCCTTCTCCTGTTGATCCAGGGGATCCTTTTGTCAGGTAATCAGAGGATAAATGACTTTTCCAGGGTCATCCAGCTGGAAAGTTTCTGAGGTCAACCTTAAAGTCAGGTCTTTCTAACTCCAGCACTCTCTCCATTGAGCCATCTACCCATCCAGGGTGAGCTATTCAAGGTCAAATAATAAGTATGCAGAGTTGGAATTTGAGTCCTCTGATTCCAAATCCAGGCTTCAATTCCATTACATGATGCTCTTAAAAATGAGATCCAAGAAGAGAAATCCAAATATTGATTGATCCAATGACAGAAAGAAGAGACAAATACAATCAGAAAAAGAGGGAGATAGAAAGAGAGACACAGAATGGCACTAAAGAGGAGAAATGAAGAATAACCTAGATCACCTAGGAGACTGCTTTAGCTATACAGACAAAACTAAGTCTACAAAATAAATGTATGAGATTATTTATTAAAACACTCTCTCCAAAAGAGCTAAAAATTATGATAAAGCACTGATTGAACTTTGCATTGTACAATCCTAGAGCCCTTTTAGTTTCCTATCTTTTTCCCTGTAAGTATAGATCCCCAGGACACCCAAGTAAACAAACCGCTTAACCCCAAGAGTTTCTAAGAAAATTTGGTTAACTGTCAATTTTATCCATATTTTTGGTGAGCTAAGTAACAGAGTTAAAATTTGAGCTAAAGTTGTCTAATTCCAAATCTAGAGCTAGCAGACCTTTTAACTTGTTATGAATCAACTGGACCATGACTATTTATAAGTACCATTAAGTTCTATGAATATCTAGCTCTCTTTGTCCACTGGACCTTGTCTTTGAGACTCTGCACACTTGGGTAATATTCCACTTCTGTGCCAAAACTGAGATACATCTGCCAGTGACAGAAGTGTATGAGTGCTGAAGAAACCCTAATTTCCTTTGAATTGCTGAATTGCTTCATCCATAAACTGACTCAGTCTAGACTATGACTCCCCTAATAAGAATTAAGTAGCAAGGTCTAGAAAGTCACCTTATTCCTGGTATCCCTTGAAGTACCAGTAGCGATCAATGGAAGTCATATTCTTTTTGTTATTGTGAGTCATTTCAATCATGCTTAACTCTTCATGACCCTACTTGAGTTTTTTTTGCAGAGATATTATCTTCAGGCCTGGCACTTTAACCAAGACATGTATCCCCAAATATTTTATCTTCCATAGGATTATTGGCACTCTGATAACAGCTAGTAATCATAAGAATATAACATTAGAAGAGAATGGACCTTAGAGTTATATACTTCTACTCCCTCACTTTATAGATGAAGAATATGAATTCTAATAAGGTAAGCAATTTCTATACCCATATTATTAAATTGTAGAACTGGAATTTGAACTCATACTCTCTCACACTAGTCGAATGCTATTCCCACAATCCCATGCTGCCTCCCTAGTTGTACAATGACCAAGCAGTCATAAAGATTTACTTCTGCATTTATTTCAAAGGATTGCTTTCTATTTTGGTAATATTACTATTTGACCATTACTTATATCATTGTATAAAACATCCATGATTTCATGAGTGAAGGGAATTCCTCCTGTAGATACAGATTGTGAACTCTCCACATGTTATCAAAATATATTCACATGTGACTGTGGTCCCTTGGCCATAGAAGTATCATAATGACGCTCCCTCACCTTTGTGTAAGCACTCCCATCTATGAACAAAATATTACGAGATTAATTTCTCCATCAATTCCAAGCTAAATAAAGAAAAGATGGAAAGAAATAGTCCTTATTTCAGAAATTTCTGTTTCCACTTGCCACATAAATCACTCAAACTCATTGCTTTATCCAGATTCTAGATATTTGCACAATGCAAAAGCATCATTGATGTAAAATTGAAAGTGACCTCAGAGGCCATATACTCCTCATTTTACAGAAGAGGTAAAAAAAGGCCCTGAGAAACTATAATATTCCCAATGAGGAAATTTGTTTTGTTTGATTATGGATACTTGCTACAAAAATTTTGCTTTTTTTTCTTTCCAAAGGTTGAGAGATGAGAGGGAAATAAAATATATTTCAGTTAATTTAAAAAATAGAATTTATTTTTTTTAAATTAAGCAACTTCTCCAATGTTATATTCATGGTTAACATCGAAGGTAGGATTTTAATAACAGGTTCTCTGATTCTAAAGTCCAGTGCTCTTTTTCTTGCTATATACTACATTGACTCTGCTCAGGAAAAAAAATTATAATATTAATTCTTGGTGACCATATTTTAAAATGTCCTTTATTTTAGCTCAATGTCTCTTTTCTTCACATTGAAACTTGATATTTTCTCCCTTTTCTCACTGTACATAATTCACTTCATAAATTCAGAATCACAAAATTGAGCTTCCATATATAAAAGTTTTGAATGTTAATAGAATATGAATCTTGCATCATTTTAACCTTCTTGAACTTGGCTTCTTGGATTCTACAGGTTCATCTCTCTGGATCTCTGCCTTATCAAATGCCCAACCTCTGAATATTGAAAGGGCAAGGAGAGAAGTCATCATCAGTAAGGACAAATTGGCCACTGTGACTTTGAAGTCAATATTTTATGTGCAAAACAAAAGAAGGTCAATTTGGAAGAGAGAAAAATAAATCTTTCTAGCATGATCACCTGGAGGACAGAAACTATTTAAGCTTCAGCTTGTTTTTATAATACCCAGCATGGCACCAGGTCCACATGGCATTTAATAAAAGCTATTTGATGAGAATGAAAACTGCCAATTCATTTCTCTTTGTCTCTAGACTCCTTTAAATCCTTTGAGCTACTGAACCAGACACAAAAAGTAAAATATTAATGTTGGGCTAATAAGCTCAGGCTAATCTTCCACTCAGTAAAAATATTATGGGAAAGGTATGACTTTTCCACTAATTTCAATAGCATCTGTCAAGATCAAAGGTTGATTCTTTCCAAAATGTATATGTATGTTAATTAAGTGATAATCATTCATAATTACATTCAATCTAATTCAACAACATTTTTTTCAAATGCTAAATATATGCTGGGCACTAGGGATACAAAGATAAAAGTGAAAAGTCCCTGCTGCCAAGGAGCTTATATCCCACTAGTGGGAAACATGTACCCAAATACATAAGTTAAAATACAGACAAAGTACTTTCAAAATGGATCACCAACTAGAGGTATTAGATAGATAGATAGATAGATAGATAGATAGATAGATAGATAGATAGATAGATAGATAGATAGATAGATAGAAGAAGTAGGGTTCAGATATGTTTCCTGCCACCAGGCACAGTGTTCTTTCTACTACCTTATGTAACTAAAATGATACAACTCTGCCATTTTGAATACTTAAAAGAATTTTTTGGTATAAATCAGGTTTCATCCTCATATGTCATGATGTGCCTTTCTGTAGATTAGTCACTAAAATGTAAGGTCTCCTTAATGGTCTAGACCAGTGATGGGCAAACTTTTTAAAGAGGGGGCCAAAGAAAAGGAAATGCTTATCTGTCAGTCTATTTCTAAGGCAATTCTTTCGAGGTTTCATTGTATTGTATCCTACTCATTGTATTCATCAGTTTAGGAATAATGTCACCCAGTTGGATAGAAGATTTCAGGGGGCCACATCTGGCCCACCTGCGGTAGTTTGCCCATCACTGGTCTAGATAAGAAAAAATAAAACAAACATCTTCTCAGATGCTTTTTTTGCCATTTGTTATATATGTTTAATCTATAATGTGCATAAATGAAATGGAATAAATAGCAATTTTTTCATTAGAAGAAAGTTAGATGAGAGAAGAAAATAATTATTTGGCCAGTCTCCCTACCTACCTAATGAAAATCAGTTCTAAAGAGACAAAGCAATGTACTCGAAGTGTCCAGAATACAATTTACACTTTTCTACATTTCTATTTTCACGGATATCATTTCCCTGACTTATCCTGCCCATACCAAGTTCTCCCCTACACTATATGCCACCCTGAAACCCCAAAATACCTGGATTTGCATCCTCCCTTACACTTACACTCCCTTTGCTAAATTGTACCTACAAGTTACTTAATTTTTCTGAACCTCAGTTGCTTATATATAAAATAGGAATAATAGCAACCCTCATAACGCTATTAGCTAATATATGTAAAGTATTTTGCCAACCTTAAATCACTATATAAATGTGAGTTATTATTATTCTCTGTCTTGTAGGATTATAGATCTAAAGCTAAATGGGACCTTCAAAATCACCTTGCTCAATTTTTTTTCATTTTACAGATAAGGAAACTGAAGCAAACCAAAGTCATATTACTAGACCCAGGTAGTAGTAGTAGTAGTAGTAGTAGTAGTAGTAGTAGTAGTAGTAGTAGTAGTAGTAGTAGTAGTAGTAGTAGTAGTAGTAGTAAATATCAGCATCAGGATTTGAATCCAGATCTACTGATTCTAGAGCCTATATTATTTCCACTGTATTACACTGCCTCCTTACAAGGTCAGCTCAAATCCTATATCTTCTATCAAATTTTCCCAGGCTACCTCATCTTTAATTGAAATTTTCTTCTTCTGAACTCCAATAGCATTAATCATATTGGACTTCAATTGGAAATTTTTATATGAAATATGTTTTTAAAATATCATATATTTTATATGAAATATATATTTTCATTTACATGTATCTCATCACCAACCAGCAAAATATGTTACTTGAAAGTAGGAAAGCCCCCAGAGCACTTAGTATGATTTCATGTTCTTATCTGCTCATAGGCATCAATCATACCCTATTCTCTTTGCATGAGTGAACTCCATGATTCTTTCCTTGACCTTCTCTTTATATACTCTCATTTAATTATCTTATCAAACTCCAGTGGGTTCAAATACAATCTATATACAGATGACTTCCAGATTTCTATACCTAGACTTACCTATTTCCTGAAATCCAGCCCTGACTGCCTATTGGAATTTTCTACCAGATGTTCCAAAGATATTTCAAAGTCGTGTCCAAAACAGAATTAATTATCCATTCTCCAAAACCTTTCCCTTTTGCCTGACTTTTCTTTTGGTTGCGAATGCCATCATTTTCCCAATCAAAGTAAGTCTTGATTTGCTATTCTTTTCTCACATCTCATATCCACTCTGTTTCCAAATCTTGTCATGCCAAATGCCATGCCATTTTACATTTCTCACATCCATCCCTTTCTCTGTTCTCACACAGCCTTCACCTTTGTGGAGGCCCTTATAACCTTTCTCTTAGACTAGTGCAGTGGTAATTTCCTTTATACAATCTCTCCTTCCTCTAATTCATCCTCCACACATCTACCAAATTGATGTTTCTAAAGCACAAGTCTGGCCAGGTTATTCTTCTACTCAGAAAGCTCTATGGTTCTCTCTTAATATTTAAGATAAAATATGAATTCTTCTGAATATCTTTTAAAGCCCTTAAAAACAGTTCCAATAAAGCTTCAGACTTATTGAATGTTCCTCTCCTTCATGCGTCATCTACATTCCAGCCAGACTCGCCTACTTTCTATTTGTCATATACTACATTCCTTCTTCTGCCTCCATAACTTTGCACATAGTCTATTCCCCATGTCTAGAATGCATTTTTTTTCTTTTTTTAACATTTACTAATATTCATTTTTAACATGGTTACATGATTCATGCTCCTCCTTTCCCCTTCAACCCCCCCCCAAGCCCCCCCTACCCATGGCCAGTGCGCATTTCCACTAGTTTTGTCATGTGTCCTTGATCAAGACCAATTTCCAAATTGTTGGTAGTTGCATTGGTGTGGTGGTTTCGAGTCCACACCCCCAATCATGTCCACCCCGTCCCATGCGTTCAAGCAGTTGTTTTTCTTATATGTTTCCTCTCCTGCAGTCCTTCCTCTGAATGTGGGTAGCATCTTTACCATAAATCCCTCAGAGTTGTCCTGGGTCATTGTATTGCTGCTGGTACAGAGGTCCATTACATTCGATTTTACCACAGAATGTCAGTCTCTGTGTATAGAGTTCTTCTGGCTCTGCTCCTTTCGCTCTGCATCAGTTCCCAGAGGTCTCTCCAGTTCGCCTGGAACTTCTCCAGTTTATTATTCCTTTTAGCACAATAGTATTCCATCACCCGCATATACCACAGTTTGTTCAGCCATTCCCCAATTGAAGGACATCCCCTCCTTTTCCAATTTGTTGCCACCACAAAAAGCACAGCTATGAATATTTTCGTACAAGTCTGTTTATCTATGATCTCTTTGGGGTACAAACCCAGTAATGGTATGGCTGGATCAAAGGGCAGGCATTCTTTTATAGCCCTTTGAGCCTGATTCCAAATTGCCAGCCAGAATGGCTGGATCAGTTCACAGCTCCACCAGCAATGCATTAATGTCCCCATTTTGCCACATCCCCTCCAGCATTCATTACTCTCCCCTTCTTTCATTTTAGCCAATCTGCTAGGTGTGAGGTGATACCTCAGAGTAGTTTTGATTTCCATTTCTCTAATTATTAGAGATTTGGAACACTTTCTCATGTGCTTATTGATACTTTTGATTTCTTTACCTGAAAATTGCCTATTCATGTCTCTTGCCCATTTATCAATTGGGGAATGGCTTG
>NC_058132.1:520243634-520244471 GCF_016433145.1 Gracilinanus agilis
TCAAACCCTGAACCTTAAACTTGTGTATGTCCACCCGCCTCATATGTGTTTCTTGTAGACAACATATGGTGGGATTTTGGTTTCTAATCCACTCTGCTATTTGCTTCCGTTTTATGAGCGAGTTCATCCCATTCACATTCAGAGTTATAATCATCAGTTGTGCATTTGCTGACATTTTCAAATCCTCCCCCAATCTTACCCCTTCTCCTTAAGCTATTTCCTTTAAAACCAGTGGTTTGCTATTAAGACCCTATCCCTTATCCCCTCCCTTGATTGACTTCCCTTTCTACCCCCTCCCTTATTTCACCCCCCTTTTTGTTTTGAAAGGCCTTATGAATTCCCTCCCCCTTCTCCCCTCCCTTTTTTTGCCCTCCCCACTCCCCTGCTCCCCTTGGTTTATCCCTTCTAACTTTCTCAGAAGGGTTAGATAAGAGTTTTATTTCCCAATGGATAGTTTAGCTACTCTTCCCTCTCCGGGTTGATTACACTAAGAGTAAGGTTTGATTATTACCTCTTAATGCTCTCTTCCTCTCCTTCTTATAATAGTATTTGTTCCCTCTCCCTCCCATGCCCTCTTTGTGTGTAATAGAATATTCTATTTTCTTATTCATTCAAGTTTCTCTTGGTGTCCCCTGCTATTTACCCTCTCTTTCCCATCCCCCATGCCATCTTAGATTATTTAGTGTTCCACCCACATCCTGCTAATTATTCTTCTGATTACTATAATAGTGAATATTATAATAGTGAATAGAGTTCACTACAGAGAATTAAACATAACATTTCTCTACAAAGGAATACAGATAATTAGATCTCACTGAGGCCCTTAAAAAGGCAAAT